>NC_142083.1:70265253-70568283 GCF_054644295.1 Miniopterus natalensis
CTACATCTAGGGCTTAGTCTTTGTATGGGACGAACTGTGCCCACTCTGCCCCCCCATTCACATCTGACATTCTAAGCCCCAGTAGCTCATAATATGACCTTACTTGGAAATAGAGTCTTCGAAAATGTAATTAACTTAAGATGGGGTCATTAGAGCGGACCCTATTCAATATAACCAGTGTCCTTATAAAATGGAAAAATTTGGACACCGAGTCAGATGTACACAGAGGAAAGATGATGTGAATAAAACATACGATAGCCATCTGCAAACCAGGGAGCAAGGCCTGGGACAGATCCTCCCTACACAGCCCCCAGAAGGAATCAACCTGACCAACAGACTGCCAGCATCCAAAACTGGGGAAATAAATTTCTCTTATTTAAACCAGTCAGTCTATGGTACTACATGATGGCAGCCCTAGCAAACTAATGCCTCTCGCAAGCTTGCAAGCTCAGAAACCACATCATTTCAGGTCTTCACACATTCTGACTCAGGGGTACCGACTCACATTTTAAAATGTAGCTAAAGGAGGAAACAAGCTGGCGGCGTAGGTAGCAGCTGTACCCGCCGCCTCCCGCAACCACATCAAAATTATAACTAAAATCCAGAACCACCGTCACTCAGAGCCTCCTGAAACCTGGCTGAACAGAAGCCCCACAACCAGGGAGCTGGAGAAGCACCCAGACCGGGAGGAGGGGCGGAGACGCGGGCGGGTCGGGGCTGAATCCCTGAGATGAGGCCGCGGGCCCAACCTGACGCCTCGGGTTAAACCCGGGAGGGACATCCTGGTGGCAGAGGTTTCCCGGAGGAGGGAGGGGTCCCAGCCCCACAGCAGGCCCCCAGCCCAGGGCTCCAGGGCCGGGAAGAGAAATTCCCACACCTTTGGGCTGTGAAAACCAGCGGGGACTGTCGCTGTTGTGGGGGGTGAAGGAGCTCCAGCAGCTCCTCTAAAGGGCTGGCGCACGGACTCAGCCGGATGCGCTCCCTTGGGGCCCAGCGCCGGGCAGCAGCCTGAAAGGACCCGGGACACTTGGGAGGAACTAACCTGCCTGAAATCCCAGCGAGAGGTGGAGGGCGGCTTCCTCCCAGGCAGAAGGGCTGGCGGAGGCCATGGCTCCTTTGGCGACTCCTCCCCGCACAGCCAGCAGGCAGGCGCCATATTTGAGTCGCCAGCACCTGACTCACACCTTTGGCCCCGCCCCGTGATTCCCGAGGCCCCGCCCCTCCCCACCTGCAGCTCATCCAGGCCATTTCCAGGGGCTTTTCTGTGCAAGTGGCCTCTTGAGCTTCATGCTTAGGGCTTTCCTAAAATCTCTCAAACAAGCAGCAGTGTGCCCCATAGGGCTTGATAAGTGGCCCCAGGCCTGGCACTAGCGGCAGCCTGCATTGGTTCATAGCTTGGCCTCTCCTGGACACCTCCAAGCCCAGCACAAGTAGCAGCCAACTACAGGTTGCTGTGTAGCTCATGCTGGGTGGCCCTGGGCAAGGCACTGCCAGAGGCTGACTTTGCACCTCCCCGGAGGCCCCAGAGACAGTGCATCTGGAGGCCAGACTCAACCATGCTGGATTACAACCCTACCACATCCACAAGACACACACTCAAGGGGCGCACTTGGTGAACATCAAAGCTCCACTGAAGTAAATCCTGCTCCACAGGGGTGTCTCTAGCACAGCAGCTCTTTGACTGTAGTTGCAGCTGGTCCTCACAGCCGATTGGCCTGGGGGTCAATTCCTCCCAGTGACAGCAACCAAGGCTTAACTACAACAGGACAGTGCACACAGCTCAAGTGACTGGAGAAGCTGAGCCACTGGACCCTAAAGGACACCTACTGCACAAAGCCATTCTCCAAATTCCAGGAGACATGGCAGCTCTACCTAATACATAGAAACAAACACCAGGAAGCAGCCAAAATGTGGAGGCAAAGAAACATGTCACAAAGGAAAGAACAGAAGAAATATCTAGAAGAGGAACTAAATGAAATAGATCCACGCAAGCTAACAGATACAGAGTTCAGAATCATGGTTATAAAGATGCTCAACCATCTTAGTAAGAGTATTATGAAAATAACTGAGAAAATCGATGACATAATAAAGTACCAATTTGAAATGAAGTCTACAGGAACTGAAATGAAGAATAATTTACAGAGAATCAACAGAAGAGTAGAGGATGCTGAGAATCAAATCAGCAATTTAGAACATGAGGAAACAAAAAACACCCAACCAGAAAAGCAAAAAGAAAAAAGAATCCAGAATATGAAGATAGTATAAGGAGCCTCTGGGACAACTTCAATAGGCCCAACATTAGTATTATTGGGTAACCAAAGGAGAGGAAAGAGAGTGAGAAATTGAAAATTTATTTGAAAAAATAATGACAGAAAACTTCCCCTACCTGGGGAAAGAAATAGACTTACAAGTCTGGGAAGCACAGAGGGTTCCAAACAAGAGGAGCCCAAAGAGGCCCACAGCAAGACACATCATCATTAAAATGCCAAAGGTTAAAGACAAAAAAGAAACTTAAAAGCAGCAAGAGAAAAGCAATTAGTTACCTACAAGGGAGCGCCCATACAACGTCAGCTGATTTGTCAACAGAAACTTTGCAGGCCAGAAGGGAGTGGCAAGAAATATTCAAAGTGATGAAAAACATGGAACTACAACCAAGATTGCTCTACCCAGCAAAGCTATCGTTTAGAATTGAAGGTCAGATAAAGAGCTTCACAGATAAGAAAAAGCTAAAGGAGTTCGTCACCACCGGACCAGCACTACAGGAAATGTTGAAGGGTCTTCTTTAAGAAGCTAATGAACAAAACAATCTGACAAACTAAATAGATCCAGAGACATTGACGCAGGCAACAGACGATCATATTTCAGAGGAAAGAGGGAAGGTGGGTGGAGGGTGGGAAGAGATTAACTAAAGAAGTTATATGCATATATGTATAACCCATGGACACAATAACGGGGTGAAGGCCTGGAGAGGGGGTGGGAGTGAGGTGGAGGGGGTCAATTGGGGGGGAAGAAATGGGACACCTGTGATACTCTCAACAATAAAGATAAATTTTTAAAAAAAGAAAAAAAAGAAAAAACGTAGCTACATGAGACTGATAGACTGCTGTATAAAGCCAAAATGTTAATTCATTAATGACATTAACTACAACTGCTGATGGGATTATACACTTTTGTTCTCTGGTCAGAACATTCTCTTTGAGCAATAACACCACTTGGGACGCCTAATCATAATAACTAAATTGTGTAGTGAGCATGAACTCATAGCAACTGAAATAATCAACAGGATTCCAGAGTTTAAGGCATCAACTTACCATGTTCACTGCATAACTCAAATGACATGCCTGCTGGCAGGATTAATCAAAAGAAATCCTTGGACTGTGTTATTTTTTCTTTACATAGTGTTTCAAAGAGTGTCATATCTATCAACAAGGGAAACCACTGACTTTTTACTTAGCATTTATTTTTCATTTTCCTCTTTTCTGATTTTGTTTGGGGCGGGGAGGGGGGAGCGGTATGAGCCTTTCCTAGCACCAGGCTAGAAGCCATGCCATCTCCTTCTTCAGTGATAGGTCCAATAATCCAGTAGTTTCACACAGTACCCTCTCAGTCTCTCTGAGAAAGTGAGCACCTTCCAAAGTTAGGCTAGTCCAGCTAAAGGGAAGTGTTAGAAGCAACGCATTCTTTGTTCTCTCTACCATCGAACCTGAACAAGGAAGCATGTTTCCCTCTTTGTTCATGGGAATCTGATATAAAATATGCTGACACTGTAACAGGCAAAGGTTATAAATGGAAAGAATACTGGTCACTGATGACATCACCGAGGCATGGAATCAACTAATCCTTCCCTATATCTTCATGTGAGTTGAGATTTCTGTTTCTTGCCACCAAAAGTCTCCTAGTTTCTAAAGAGCATGTCTTTTTTTCTATGCTTCCTAGACAACTTCTAATTTATACTTTTCTTTGCCGGTTTGCTAATATCACCAGTAAGTTTTATAGGTCAGGAAGCCATTCTTTTTATGGTGATTTTTCTCATCTTTGATCTCATCTAGTTTGTTTTTTGTTTTGTTTTGTTTGAGTGATTTATAGTGGAAATCTCAGGAGGCAAGTGGTATGTGGGAGGAACTGTGCTGGGGATTCAACAGAAAAAGCAAGGTAGACAGGTTGCATTCATGGAGTATGCATTCTAATTGAGAAGATAGGTGGAAACACATAGACCCATGAATAAAATGCTAGACTGTAATTAACAGATGTACTTTATGGAGTGCTGGTACAGAGAACAAGAACAGACCTTCTCTAGGAAGAGAAGCCATAAAAGCCTCTTGGAGAAACTTTAAGTTAAAATCTTAAGTTTGTAGAAACCACTTCAGTATGGCCCCCAGGTGCTGCTTGCATAACTCTTACTTTTTATTACATATCATTTCCATAGTGTAGTGGATACCTGTCATTATTTTAGACCACTTGGGTTATGAACTCATTTAGTCATTTCAATGTTTGAGGAGTTCCTCTTCTTATGAAACTTGGTGGTGGCTGCCGCCTATTATAGAACCTGAAAATATTAGAAATTCACTTTACCAACCTCCTTTGCAGCTCTGGCAGGGGACCCAGGAACCACAAATGAGAGGCATGCACTTTGATCTGGAAGCTCATACAGGGGCTTTGGTGGTCGTGACTGCAGCACTGGCTGGCCCAGGGGTTCCCCGGTCCCAGGAACCAGGTGTTGAGTGAAGATCCAGTCCTGTTTCCAGGCAGTACTCACACACCAGCCACCTCTGTGCTGTTACAGGCATTGTTTCCAGATATTTAACCTCCATTCATGTTCTTCAGTTCCATCAAGGCTTTTATGAACTCCATCATATTCTATAAGAACATTCCTTTTCTGCTTCAAAATTGGACTCTGCTGCTTACACTTAAGAGCCCTGACTGATACATGTCTTATGTCACATAGCTGAGGTTACGAATTCAGGAGGGCCCTGTCTGCATTGAATTTGTTACTGTTTATCAAGTAATCACACCGCCTGGCGTACTCTGTCCTTCAATGCTTACTGATTGATTTCTGTGGATTTCAGTTTCCCTTTTAACAATATGGATAAAATATAAAAAGTGTTTATTGCACATTATTTATCTTCTAAATATGGCTTTAATTCCTTCGGGTGTATCTAATAGAGTTTTAAAAAACTATCTACAAATAGCTTTTTTTTGTTTGCTAAAATCATACTGGACAAAGTATACTGCTCTCCTTGGAGAAAACTATTGATATGTGTGTGTCTGCAAAAGAAATCTCTCTTGTGTTCTTTAGTTTGCAGTGTGGAAAGTTTTAAGCCACTGTTGGATATTATCTGATGACAGATATGTACTCCACCTTCTTTCCTTAACTTAGGTGGAAAAGAGCTGCAAATGGTACCAAGGGAACAGTCACCTATCGTATAAAAAAGTCAATAAAACAGCATTTTTTTACTTGAGAGTTCAGATGCTTTCAATTTAAAATCATCATTTATTTAAAGTAGATAACACTAACTTTTGTCAAGGGATAGAATCTTTAAGTAACAGCTGCCAGCTTGGGAGCACCCACATGCAAGCACTTGGCATATATTATCTCAATTCTCACAACAGCCATGCAAGTAGGAATTAATATTAACATTTCACTGTTGAATAAATAGAATCTCAGAGAAGCCAGGAACTCGCCTAAGGTTATACTGTTAGAAAGTTACTGAGCAGGGATTTGAAATGGATCTATCTTAATCCATTCTCCTCTGCCACACTGCCTCCTTAGATTAGTGGTAGGTAAAACTGGCCTTCCTTCCACAGGTGTGGAAGTAAAGCTGAGAGGACCAGCACCACATCCCTCTCCCAGAACAATGCCATAGACATGGGAGAGAAAATAATGAATGGTTTTCAGGAAGATGATTATTGGTTTTATCATTTTAGTGTTCAAATTAATTATATATGTTTATAGCTGCTATTCCTGTTCAGTTGTTTCTCAAGCACCTACCACAGTCCTCAATCATAACTTTCTTATAAGGAAATAATTGAGCTCTGTAATGTACTATAGTACAAAGATTATTTTACAGTTATTACACTAAACACATTGTAAAATAATAAATATTAAAATTATACAATAAGTAAAATTAATTAATAGGCAAATGTAGCAGAAGAGGCCCTGGTTATCAAAGTCAGCTAAAAAGCAAAAGTAAACAAAAGCAAGTTACATATTTGATTTAATGACTTTGGGTAATGTTACCAAAAATAAAAATTTAAGGACTGGTAAATAACAACTTATACTAATTTATCAATCATGACCCAGAATCAACTTATTATATCAGGATTATTTATAATATCAGGGTTTAGTTTATCTATAAATAAAAGGATTTGGGAAAACTGGAGAGTTCAGAGAAGGAAAGCAGAATGATGAAAAATTGAAAATTTCAGAGGAGGTGAAGCTGGCTACCCAGGGAAAAGTCAGCCATGGACTTCAAATACAGAAGCCTGTATGATGCAGCTTGCGTTGGAGCCTTCAAAGCACCCATCACAGCAAAACTGCCCTGCGTGGCATGAAATGAAAGCCTGTCTAAGGACAAAAGTAACTGTTCTTGGCAGGAGTTTCCCTCATACCTTTTGCCAGTCAGTCCCCCCAAAGGTAGTCATTTCCATTGCTGTAGATTAGTTTGCCTGTTCTGAAACTTCACACAAATAGAATTATACATTTTACACACGGGAAGTGTCATTTATCTTCAGATATAAAGTAGGTTGTGTCCATTGGACCTATCATGAAGAGTGATTTTTCACTTCTAGGATCTCCTATTCTACAATCCAGAGTTCCCAGAGCACTGATGTTACCAAGAAAACCTGATTACAGGTGGAGTTCCAGCCAACAACTTGAACATCAGGGTCCCACACAGACACTGTGAGCTTACTGTGATGGAGCCAGACTACCATGCTGTCTTCAAGAGGATGGCCACTCTTGGTTCTAAGCAACTGGTGGCAAAACCTGAACATGGGCTTCACAGTCTCACTACTGAATGCAAGAAGTGTGCTTTGACTTGGCACACATCTGACTTGGGTTCAGCCAATGGGGAGCATCAGAAGGATTTCAGAGGGTAGAAAGAGAGTAGGCCCAGGATATTTATTCTCTTCTGCATCCCTACCGTAGGATTTGCCTTAACCGGGTGTCTCTGCTCAAGTCATTCTCAAGACACTTCCTGTACCTGGGTATCTCTTTGTTTGGTAACAGCTACTCTTCAGTTACTTTAATCCCACACAACTGCTGATGATGTCTTCTCCCTGTGTCTTCACATTTATTTTTTTTTCTGTACTTGCCTATATCCAAATTTCCTCTTTTTATAAGGACAGGTGTCATATTGGATTAGGACCTAACCTAATGACCTCATTCTAACATAATTACCTCTTTAAAGATTTTTATCTGCAAACATGGCCACATTCTGACACACTGGGGGTTAGAACTTCAACATATGAATTTGGGGGAAACACAACTCAACCCATAGTAGGCTCTTTCTCTGCTCATGGCAATTTCTATGTGGTGTGAGAGGGTTGTTTATTTCTGCCATCTGATCTCATTTGGAAGGATCTGAATTCATTAGGAATGTTCCAGTCACAACAAAAAAAGTGAAAAGGAGGTAGCATGTGGTTCCCTTTTCGAAGGGTGGCTTCTGGGCTCCCTGTGCACAGCTTCTCTTTGCCTCCCAACAGCTTGGGCATGCGCGCAAAGGCTCCAGGATAATTAGTGCTTTATACTTACACAAGCACTGGAACCATTCAAACTATTCTTTTTGGTATCAGGAGATCCTGCAAAACTGCCTGTGGTTCTCTCTAAGGATAAAGATAGATGAGACTAGCAACTCCTGAAAGGCAGCCTTTCTGCCTTCTAATGGAAAAAGAGAAAGGAAAAAAGACATAGTTTCCTTTATTAGATCCCAGTGCACTGTGATTATAAGACATGATTAAAAACTGAAGCTGGCTACAAATTGTAGCATCACCATCCCACTAGCTGTTTTAAAATATAACAGAAACCCATTTATCTTCAATAGTTAACTATTGGTATGCCTGGAAGCAGGTGCCTGAACCAGGTGACCTCTTAAGATGACTTTGTTGTCCGATGAAGTCATGAAATTAAATGGCCAGCAGCCTGGGGGAACACAAAGTAAGTCCAACCCAAATCCTTAGGGTGCCACGGTGAGAGCAGGTACAACTGTATTAATCAGCACGTGGCAAAGATGCCTGTGCCTGCTAATAAGATGACAGTGGCTGTGCTGTACAAACTGTCACGGTGAAAGCATCCCTGCCTGGCACCAATGCCCTTGGGCCCTTGTCCAATCACCCACGGTGTGAGTAGCAGCAGCTAGGCAGGCCGGGCTTTAGAATTCGCGTGCATAAAATCTCTAAGACTATTACTTCCACTCACTGAAACACTAATTCTGCTAAACATACTAAAGGGGAAAATTTTGGTTCATATTGAAACAACATTAAAAAATAGAAATCACTTCTATAGTCACATAAGGGCTCCATTGCAATAGCCAAGAGAAAACAAAATTAATGCTCATGCCGTTTCATCCCTGTGGTGCTCTGTGACTTACAAAGCTGGGGCTAAGAGTTTTAAAGTACTGCATATTAAATCTTGCTGAACATTGGGAATAAAGCAATGGAAACTGAATGCTGTATTTTATATCTACAATTTCCTTTTAGAGAACACTGTCTTATCATTTTAGGAAGAAAGGGCAGAACAATCCCATAATGAAACTATTTATTACACCATTGTATTTTCATAACATCTTCATTCTCATTGCATTTTATATAAATGAGAACTAAATAATGTGCTAGTTAAAATATATATTTTGCTTTAATATATAAACAGATGAAACCATTCAATTCAATGAAGTAGGATGGAGCATTAACCTTTAGAGAGCAAGGGTTCCTGACTAAGGATTGATGGAGTGATTCTGTGTTTTATCAAATCACTTAAGTCAGAATGAAGGGTAAGTTAATTGGCTATTTCAAAGTAGTACAAAGACAGTTTCATGGTTTAAAAAGCATCTGTTTCCATTATCATCAATGTGATAAGTGTAAAGCCATCTTATATTGTCTCTACATGCTTTTATTGTACAGAAAAGGAAATGCATTACATTATGTCAAGGTAGATGAATTTTTTCAGCATTGCTACTTTGTGAAAATTTACAACTTGCGATAAATATTCATAGATATGCATATATACATGTAATGTATATATTTAGCGCTAATGAATCATATGGGTGAAATAATGCTGCTGTACTTTAATCATAGCAGAAATTTGTAGGGAAAATACAGCCAAAGAAGTCAACATTGCATTTGTGCATGCACTAAAAACAAGAAAAATGAAGCAAAAGTTATCCTTTAACACATGTAAGAAATAAGGCAAACTGATTTCTTTTATTAAAGTAATTTTTACCTTTGCTAAGTAAGTTATATTAATACAATTTTTAAAAGGTACAGTACAAAAGGGCTTGCAGTAACAGGTAATTCTCTTTCTCATGCTTATCCCCCAGGCACACTGTTCCTCTCACTACAATTAACTAGTCTCATCAGTTGTTTTCTTTGTCTACAAATATATAGTATGTGTATGTACAAACACATGTATGTGTACTTTTCCCAACTACTCAGCCATTAGAAAAGATGAAATACTGCCATTTGCGACAACATGGATGGACCTTGAGAATATCATGTCCAGCAAAATAAGTCAGTCAGAAAAAGCTAAGAACCAGATGATTTCACTCATATGTGGGATGTAAAACTGAAACTGATAGACTCAGACGACAGTATGGTGGTGACCAGAGGAAGGGGACGGGGGGTAGTAAAGGGTAAAGGGGGCTAAACAGATCGTGATGGAAGATGATCTGACTTTGGGTGGTGGATGCACAATGCAATACACAGATCACGTATCATAGAAATGTGCACCCCAAACCCATGTGATCTCAACCAATGTTACCCCAACAAATTTAATAAAAAAGAATAATATATAGCTGTTTACACTTTAATTTTTTACTGAACAGTGTATCTAGGAGATTGTTCTAGAGTAGCATACACATGCATGCACACACATACATGTATCATGTTTTAATAGCTGTACAATATCCCCTCTGGGAGTGTATCACTCTTTAGCCAGTCTTCTGTTGACAGGCATGTAAGTTGTTTTCAATGTATTGTTTTATAAACAGTAGTGTAATAAACCCATGTAACTATGTCAAACCCACTAGAAGAAATAAGTTCAATCCTAGGTGTGAAATTGTAGAATCAAAAGTTTATGAACATTATTTTTATAAAAATGAAAATTTCCCCACGGATGAAGGGATTGGGGGTAAATATTAACAATTTACTACTTAATTAGTTAATACAGACATACTCCTTCCAACAGTGAGTGAGAGGGCCAATTTGCCCCGCCCTCTCCAATCCTGTGCAGCCACTATGCATTTATTCAGGGACACAGAGCGCCTGCTCTGCGCTGGGTCCCTGTTAGGTGGCGGAGCCATTGAGAGGAATGATAGAGACAATCAATGTCCCTGACACTCTGGCATTTACACGTTCTTTATATATATAAAAAAGCAAGTTGACAATTACATTGGTAAGATGTTTTCAGGTAGTAAGGGGTGCATTAAAAATAAAGCAGGACAAGGGGATAAAAAAATGGATGGGGGACCTCGAGAGGGTGAGAAGGTGACACTGGAGCAGAGGCTGAATGAATTGAGGAGACACAAAGGGTGAGAAAACGTGGTAGAAGGAAAGCAAGTGCAAAGGCCTGGAGGTTCCTTGCTGGATGTGTTCAAGCCAGAAGGGGAGGGCCGCTGGCCACACCAAAGGAGGGATGGGCAGAGGCCTGCAAGTGCCTCCAGAAGCCAGCAGCAGCCACCAGAAAGCACCATGTGGGACTCAGGAAGACTTTAAACCTTCAAAGTGAGGGGAGGACCGCCATCAAACATTTAAACTTTTGCAAATGTGACAGGTGAAAAAAACGTTACTTCATTTATAATTTTTATTTCATTATGAGTAAAAGTGAATAAGTGCTTCATGTGTCTAAAATAAATTAATGTTCTTTTTTTTCTGTCAATTGCTTTTCCATGTCCTCTGCCAATTTTTAAATGACTTGTTAGTTCTTGATCTTACGTTGAAGAAATTAGCACATTCGGTGTCATCTGTAATACAGAATTATTATTCAAATTTGTCACTTTATTGATTTTTAAGAGATTTTTGTGCGATACTTTTTAGTTTGTTGTGCAGTCAGATTACTCGCTTTTCCTATATGACTCAAGTTTTGTGACTTCCACAGGTTTCAAAAAATTGTGCCTTATGCTTTCTTCTATGGTTAATTTTTATGTTTAAATCTTTAGTATACGTGAATTTATTTTTATCTACTGAGGACAGTAAGAAATTTTTTTTAAGATTTCATATTTTCAACCAAAATGTTTTAAGAAAGTGTGTTTTTATAAAACACCTTTCTTTCTCACTGATTTGAATGGAAAACTGTGTCTCTTAAAAAATAAGCATGATACTGGTTGTGACTTCATAGACATTTTTAACTTCTTTTTGAAGTATCTAGCTCTTCAGGTTTAAGGTTTGGTTTGTTTGTTTGTTTGTTTTTATTAATCCTGAGGAGTGAGGATATTTTTTCCACTGATTTTAGAGTGGAAGGGAGAGGGAAGGGAGAGAGAGAGAGAGAAACATCGATGTGACAGGGACACATTGACTGGTTGCCTCCCACATGCACCCCGACGGGGGGGCAGGGATCGGACCTGCAGCCCAGGCGCGTGCCCTTGACTGGGAACCGAACCCCGGCCTTTGGTGTTAGGGCCAATACCCTAACCACTGAGCAACACAGGCCAGGGCTAAGGTCTTTTTGTGTGTGTTTTTTAAATCAAGGAATTTTTTAAAAAGTTTTTAATCGAATTTTAGAGAGAGGAAGGAAGAGAGAAAGAGAAACATCGATCTCTTGTCTCTCACCTGCCACCTGGATACATGCCCTGACTGGAAAGAACCCACCGCCCCTCAGTGCACAGGACAGTGCTCCAGCCAACTGAGCCACCTACGAGGGCAAGTGATTTTCATTTTTGATCAATTTTTTTTATGCATTATGAAGAGAATCATGTTTCTTTTCTTCCTATTAAACTTCCTGAATATTCTTCCTGGAATATTCAGCCATATTTTCCCCCCTGACATGTTAATACACTGCTGAATTTTGTTTATATATTACTTATTTTACATTTGTACCCCTACCTAAAGTGAGTTTAGTATGGAGTTTTCTTATATATTTCTATTTTTTTAAATTTAATAATACTGTTATGTTGTTACATTTTTTAAAAAGCTTTATTTTATAAATAAATAAAGTTTGATGTCTTTCTCAATGATCAGAGCTATTTTAATAGCTGTGGAGTTATCTGCATAGTAAAGGTTTTATGGAATCCACCTGGAAGCCATATGAATTAACTACCATGAACACCATATGAGAAGTTAACTCTTTGACAATTTTTGTTTAATGTGGTGATTGGCAGGGTTGAGATTTTTATATCTTCTGCTCCCAGAAAAAGAATCCACTTAATCCTCTATATCGATTTTCTTTGCACAAAATTGTGCAAATTATTCTTTCCCTCATTGAAACAGTTAAAATGAAGTCCATTGCATAGAGAAAAGAATGCTTATCATATCTTCTTTGAACATCTATATCACTTATTTGTTCAGTTATTTGTTCCAGAATGTATATTTTCTTAGTTTCTTTTATTTTATATATGACTTCTTTGTTTGTGGAATTTGCCTGCTTAATAGCATTAACACATCTTATTCTGTCTTTGGAAGGCCATATTTTGTTCCTCTTTCTTGTAGTATCTTTGCTGGGTATCCAATTTTTAATTAGGAGAGTTCTTTCTGGCACAACTGTTTCAATAGTAGTGTTAAGTAGAGGTTAAGAGATTGACCTGAGCGAAAAGCCAGCATGAGTCTCAGAGGGCGGTGGGAGTTTCTTGCCTTTAGAAGTTTTTTTATCAACATTTTGTTCATGGGTTTGAATACCCTTCAGCCTCAAGAGAGATCCTCAGGAATTGTGTGGAAGCTGCTTTTCATACAAAAGTGTGTGCTGTGTTTGTGTGTGTGAGCGTCCGTGTCATGATTTATCCATCCCTCCTCCTTCAAGCTGAACAAGATCAGGAACCTCAGAGCTGTTTGCTCCACTTTTTTCCTGCTAACGCAGTAGCATGCCTCTTTGCTCGGCTTCAAATTCCTTAGCATGCCATGGGCGACCAGGGTTTATGGAGCCTCCCGCTTCTATTTCTCAAATTTAAACATTGTTTGAAGCTGGGGTTGTAGATTTGCCCTCACAGGGTGTGTTTCCAAATCTGGGAACTCTTTATTCTGTAGAAAATCTATAAAGACATCTGTCTACTCAGTATTACCTATCATTCTAGTATAATTACTAAAGCAATTTTTTCATATGTTATTGTTTAAGGTTATAGGTGGTTTCTACTTTCCTTGGAGATTGATTTTACCTTTTCTGTCTTTCAATCTCTTATAATTCGGTTGGCTTCAGAAAGAAGGGTAATTGGATCAAAGATCATTTTACCCTGACATCTTAGACTGGAAGCCATAAATATTTTTTTTCTTACCTGGCACCTACTACACTAAGAGTTAAAATGGAGTTGTGTTTCTCTCTGGTAGTGGGCACACAATTCATTCATTAAGATATGTACATCACATTGTGAATGGAAAAAATAAGGGGGCCTGGTATATTTGAACTCAAGGGCAAATCTTGGTCTAATTTGACAAAAAAAATGACAAACAGCTCAACATTGCTAATAAACTCCTTTTTTCATGTGAGGAATTGTAGCACAATTGAAAATAAAGATATATCTTGTATAATACCCTAATAATCCACAGATCATTTAGTGACTCAGCTATTCATATATGCAGTCCTATGGCCAAAATTTTACACCTACTCAAGGCTTCAAATAAATTCAATTCAGGGTAAGCAATAAGCAGCTGCCTTAAACTACATTTTCCATTTCATTTAAATAAATCTAATTCAGTAGAGAAGTCAGCTGATTTTATTTTTACTGTAATATCCTTGTTATCATTTGCAATAGTAGGTCTTGCCAGGGGTGAAAAGGAATACATAACCATTTTTATGTGAGCATAAAGAGATAATTTACAACCTTTGCCCCTATTATCATTAATGAGAATTAAAGATTTAAATAGCCATGACTAAAGTACAGACTGTATCCCTATGTTTTTGAACTCAGTATGACCTATATATGTGTACACTGACACCACATAATTATGATGAACAACATCATTATAATACAAGCAAAGCTAACTGGGGTACTCCCTTTTTTTTTCATTAGCAACTCCAATTTCAAATAAAAAAGGTCTTGCTTCAACTAAATTATTAATGTTGTAATAATCTGTCATTAGAATCAATAACTGCTTTATTATTCATAGTACATATAGTACTAAAATGGACCCTCTCTGAAATAAATTTAGTGCCTTGTCACAATACAACATGATTTTACAATATTGCTAATGTGCACAAAGCATTCAAATATAGAATATCGGCATGCCAGAGATTTATGACAAATGTGAGGAGAAGATGAATCTAGGTTAAGCTTTCATGTCACTTGACTGAGGTAAAAAAATCAATACTATTCATAATGTATCGTTCACCCACAGTCTTAGATGAAAAATCTGAGCATAGAGAGAATTTCTTTCATCTTTCATCTTAGTGGTAGAAATATTCTAGAATTTGGGTTAATAGAGAAAATAAATAAAAATTAATTGGCAGGGAAAGTGAGTTAATCACGTTTTTGGACCGTACAATGACTCAGGAAAGACCGGGGAGCTGAATACATAGTCAATGTGCTTTCCCCATTTTGAACCTTCCTTTTATCTGCAGGTATGTTTAATGTTTGTGAAATCTAAGACATACAGTGATAGAAGGAACAGTCACAGCTCTCTTCTCAACTTTGGCTTTTATGAATCTTCTAATACTCAAATAGCCAGCAATTGAATTTTTATTTATTTTATTAATTTACTGTTTCCTAATTCTTTCAAAGAGATGTGATATTTTAGGCACAGGCTGAGCACAGCGCTGGATTTCTCCAGTCCTTTTTGTCCCCAAGGATCAGAACAGACCACATGGTGGTGTCGAGTCCCCTTGTCAGTAAGTGGCTTAGTGGGCAAGTCCCTGGTGCTGGCCAATGATATACAAGGAGGAGTCTCCTGGGAGCTTTTGGACAAATGACATGTCCTCCTTACAAAGAAGGCCCAGAAGGAAGAACACCATTCTTCTTCCTCTCAATTGTATCTCGTGGCTCAGGGGCCTGCTAGAGCCATCTTGAAGCCCTGGGAAAAGAGAGCCTAGCTCCCTTGCACAGGATGCAGAGCTGAGAGATGAGAGGACCTGATGACTTCATGAAATTGCCTTCAGGAAAGTTTGCAGATTCGCCTTATCTTTAGATTATTTTTATTTAAGATAAATATCCTATTTTAAGCCAGTGTGACATGCAGCTCTCTCTATGTTGCAGCCAAAAAGTTTTCTAACTGATGCTATCAGTCATCATTAGAACTTAAGTGAAAATTAATTATTTTTCATATTCTTCTTTGATGTGAAGAGACTATAATTTGCTGTTGTCTTATCAATGAAATTAAAATGGCTAATGGACCTGATCACAAGTAACTGAATCCATTTTAGCTCAGAGAAAGGACGGTAGTCCTGATTTATGGATTCAATCAATAGTTAAACGTCTCTCTGAAGCCTGTTTCTATCTCTGGAAGGTTTTCAAGTGTTAGAATAATTTCAGACTAATTCTTGCTATTAATCAGTTGGTCCTGAGCAACAGTTCTCCTTATGTACTTTCAACAAACATTTACTCAGTAAACAGTGAGGGATGTAGACACGTAAAATTGTGACAAGTGCAGTGAAAGACGTTATGCCCGATATATTCTGAGAACATAAAAGGCAGGTACCCCCTAACCTAGCCTGGAATATAAGGAAGGTTTTCTGGAGAAAAGTTATGCCTGAGCTGAATCTTGAACAACGATTAGGGCTTGCCAGGTGAAAGAAGGAGATAATGTGAGGGTGTAAAGAAAAGAAAAGCAGACCAATTAAAAGAGCAAGGTGTGTGTGTTAGAATTATGAGTTCAGGAGGTGAGATAAAAAGTGCCAATAGATGAGGCTGAAGATAACAGCACAATACCGTGGGTAAAAGCAAGGCTTTTGGCATTGCAGGGCTTTGCATGTCAGTCACTTATTCAATCAATAATTAATTACCAAGTTCCAACTACATATCCAGCTCTGGGATAGACACTAGTAATACAACAACAATCTTTGTCCTCATGGAGCATACATTCTAGAGAAGGAGAGTGACACAAAAAAACCAACAAAACAGGTATATAAAAAATAACATTTAGTTATAACCAGTGTTGTGAAGAAAAGAAAGGGTTGAGGTGGCAATTGACAACAAATACCTATTTTAAATAAAATAGTCGGGGCGGATCTTCCCAGGAAGGTGACAGGCTGAACTTAAAGGCTGACAAGGACCCAACTTTGTAATCAGTGAGGGAAAGAGTTTCTCCAGCCACCTGAGAAAACCTTCTATGTACCCTATCTAATCACAACCCCTTCTCTCTCCATGAAAGTAAAACCACTTTCCAAAAGAAATGCTAATCGTTTCCTTGACTTTTAAATAATTATTACCCAAGTGTGTACCCCAAATACTAGTTAAGTTTTGCCTATTTCTTCTTGTTAATTTATATGATTCAAACTATTTTTAATGTACAGTTTCACCCCTCAAACCATTGCTTTTCTCTTACATCTATTGGTCAAAGAATCAGTGATTGATTATATCATTGACTATATTATATTTAATACAATATACATTTATTTTTTTTAATTTAAGTATTGCTGGTATACAATATTATATGTCATATTTGTTTCAGGTGTACAATATAATGATTCAACATTTAGTACCTTACAATGTGGTCATCCCACTTATTCTAGTAATCATCTGTCACCATGCGAACTCATCAAAATATCATTGACTATATTTCCCTTCACCTTTTTCACCAATCCCCCCATCTCCCTCCCCTCTGGCAACTATCCTTTGGTCTGTGTTTCTATGAGACTGTTTTATTTTGTTGGGGGTTTTTTTGTTCATTCGTTTTGGTTTTTTGGGGGGGGGGGGGGGTTAGATTCCACATATAAGCGAAACCGCATGGCATTCATCTGTCTCTGCCTTACTTATTTCACTTAGCATAATATCCTCTAGATCCATCCATGTTCTGACAAATGACAAGATTTCATTTTTTATTGCTGCATAATATTCCATTGTATGTATATACCACAGCTTTTTTATCCATTCATCTACGGATGGATACCTAAGTTGCTTTAACATCTTGGCTACTGTGAATAATACTGCAATGAACATAAGGGTGCATATGTTTTTGAATTAGTGTTTCTGTTTTCTTTGGATAAATACCCAGGAGTGGAATTGTTGGGTCCTACAGTATATTTTTAGTTTTTTGAGGGATCTCCATTTTCTTTTCCATAGTGCCTGCATTCCCACCAACAGTGCACAAGCGTTCCCCTTTCTCTACATTTTCACCAACACGTCATTTGTTCATTTTCTGACAGCCAATCTGACGAGTCCAGCACAGTTCATTTCTATACAGAGGAAGAACTCCACTCTGATGTTGCTATCCCAGTTCAATATAGATGTGTAGCAAGTGGAAACATTTTTGTTTCTACTGCCTTTCCATAGTATAGTCATAATATAAGGCTTTATCTAAAATGTTTCAGGAATACTAAAATATGTTAAAATTTAGCCAGAAAGTTTTATAATCCCACAAAATAAATTGAGAATAAATTTACATTCATGGAAGGCTTTTTATTTCTTGCTCTGTTTTTTTAGAGTCCTTAGATATTTACTTTAGTGTTTTATTGCCACAAATAGTAACATTTTATTTATTAACATTTTATTCCCACAAACAGTAACATTTTATTCAATTATATGAGACTAAAAAAAAAGAATTCTTTTAACTAAAAACTATTATATAATTTATCATTTCATTACTTAAATATAGCTGTGATGAAGATTGTCACTCATAAATTTACAGATAAGAAATTATTTTACTTTTAAATTCATTTATTGAAAATCTATGTTTCATAGTTGTCATGTAATCCCCTTGCTGGTAATTTTAATTCAGAGAGTGCAAATCTACCTCTGTATATCATTACTTCTGCCACAAATGCTTTGGTAAATCTTTGCTCTTTTGACCTGAATATCTACAGTTAATTCTTAAGTCTTCAGCAGCCTCACAGGTTAAAATCACAGTATGTCATCTTTATTTCTAGATCTACTTCTTTGTTTTTATGTATAAATATTTTAACAAATGAAATCATGTTCCTTTAATTTAAAAAAGGGGAAATTCTTGGCAGCATCATCATTCACCTCAATATTTAGAAAGGTTATAGTATAAACAGTATATCTTTATCTGGAAGAGACAAAAAGTCCCTATGGGTTTCTTCTGTACGACTATTACTAAACAGAATGTGAAAAAGGCGGACACAAATGTATTAGTTATTTTCAGTGAAAAGAACATAAGAAAGATGATTTAAAAGAGCTTTATTCTTGCAATTCTATTTTTAGACGTGTCAATTGCATAACAGAAATATTATCACCATGTCAACCAGCTTTCAAATTGCCCCTTGACCAGATAAAACAAATGGTTTGCATGGCAACAAGGTTGCCAAGTGTAATTGATATGAATTCATAGACTGTTGGACAATTTTTAGCCAATCTGAATTAAATGCATTTTACCTCAGTGTGAAATAGGAACTGACACATTCCTTTTAAATGTCATCTGGAAAACTACAAGCATAAAAAGTAAAGATATATATGTTTAGAGAAGCCAGACTGGATTTAAAAAGAAATAATTATGGATATTATTTGGATATAATTGATGCCATCAACATGACCTTGCATTTCAACTTTTTCTCCCATTAGTAAGAATGAATTTTATAAGAGACAAATCAGCAGTCAGAGATTTAAATACCCATCTTCCAATAATTAATGGAATAAATAGACAGCAAATCAGTTAATATAAAAAAGATACACAATCAACCAACTTGACCTAATTGACATTTACAAAACATTATATCCAACAACAGAAAAAATACACTCTATTTAAGTGCATAACATTAACCAAGATAGATCATATTTTTTTTAAATATATCTTTATTGATTTCAGAGAGAGGAAAGGAGAGAGAGAGAGAGAGAGAGAGAGAGAGAAACATCATTGATCGGCTGCCTCCTGCAGGCCCCCGACTGGGGATGGAGCCCGCAACCAGGGCATGTGCCCTGACCGGGAATCGAACCCCGATTGCCTGTATCCTAGGTTGACGCTCATCCACTGAGCCATGGCTGGCCAGGCAGATCATATTTTTGACCAGAAAGCAAGTCTCAATGAATTTAGAAGAATGCGAGTCATACAATTTATGTTCTCTGACTATAAATGAAATGATATTAAAAATGAATAACATAAAATCTATGAAAATTTTCCAAATATTTGAAAATTATAACAGTGAAATAATAAATAATCCTTTGGTCAAAAAATAAATCAAAAGGTAAATTAAGAAATATTTTGCCCTGCCAGTGTGGCTCTGTGGTTGAGCATCAACCCAGGAACCAAGTGGTCATGGTTAGATTCTGGTCAGGGCACATGCCCAGGTTGTGGGCTCGTCCCCAGTAGGGGGCGTGCAGGAAGCAGCTGATAGATGATGTTTCTCTCTCATTCATGTTTCTATCTCCCTATCCCTTTCCCTTCCTCTCTCTCTAAAAAAATAAATAAATAACTTAAAAATCAATAAAAATTTATTTTTTTAAAAAAAGTTTGAACTGAAAAAATATTAGTGGATAAGTTTTAAAAATGTCATATCAAAATTTGTGGATGGAGCTAATGCTGCACTTAGGGGTAAATGTATGGCCCTAACTGGTTACATCGGAATAAAAAGAAAGTTCGTATCAATGAACTCAGATTCAACCTTAAGAAACAATTTTTTAAAAAAGCAAAGTAATATCAAAATAAGCATAAGAAAGAAAATAATAACCAGATCAGTGAAAAAAGAAACAAAAAACAATAGAGAAACTGATAAACCTCTTACCAGATTGGTCAGAAAAAATAAGAAAAAATTTAAAAAAGAGAGAAGACATTAATTATCAATACCAGGAATGAGAGAGGTGGTATGCCTTATGACTTTTTAAAAACTATTTGCTTTCTCTGTATGTATTGATATACTCATATGATTTTTATGCTTCATTTTGTTTATGTGGTATATCCAATTAATTTTCCCTTTAAGAACTGCTTTGGCTGTGCCCCATAGGTTTTGGTTCATGTGTTTTCATTTTTATTTGTGTCAAGGTACCTTTTGATTTCTTCCTTGATCTTGTAAACCCATTCATTGTTTAGCAGCATGTTATTGAGCCTCCATGTATTTGTGTGTTTTTCAGTTTTCTTCTTGTAATTGATTTCTAGTTTCATGCTATTGTCATAAGTGAAGATTCTTGATATGATTTAATTCTTCTTAAAATTATTAAGGCTTGTTTGTAGCTTAACATGTGGTCTATCCTGGAAAATGTTCCAAGAGCACTTAATAAAAATGTATATTCTGCTGCTTTTCGGTGAAATGTCCTAAAAATATAAATTAAATCCATCTGGTTTTGTGTCATTTAAGGCCATTGTGTCCTTTTTGTTTTTCTGATTGATGATCTATCCATTTATGTCGAAGGGTTGTTAATGTTTTTTTACTGTGACTGTATTACTTATTGGCAATCACTTTGTTTAATATTTGCTTTATATATTTAGGGTGTATAGATGTTTAGGAGAGTTATGACCTCTTGTTGGATTGATCCCTTTATCATTATGAAATGCCCTTCTTTATCTCTTGTTACAGCCCTCATTTTAAAGTCTATTTTGGCTGGTACGAGTATTGCTACCCCAGTCTTTTCTTTGCCTTCTATTTGCATGTGTGTGTCAGTCTGTGTGTCTCTCAATCTGAAGTGGGTCTCTTGTAGGCAGTATATGTACAGGCCTTATTTTTATATCCATTCAGCCACATTATGTCCTGATTTGAGCAGTCAGTCCATTTCTATTTAAAGTAATTATTGATAGGTATGTAGTCATTGCCACTTTGTTTTCTGTTTTTGTAGTTCTTCTGTTCCTTTGTTATTCCCTTGCTCTCATCTTTTGTATGTTGATGGCTTTCTATGATGTGTTTGGATTCCTTTCTCTTTATTTCTTGTATATGACTTGTCACTTTTTTGGTTTGTGGCTACCACTTGCTTATTATGTACCAATCTATGTGTATAGCAGCCTATTTTAAGCTGATAGTTACATAAGTTTGAACACATTCTAAAATCACTGTGATGTTTACTCTCTTGCTCCACATGGGGCTAAATCAAACTTAAGAGCTTTTACACAGCAAAGGAAACCATCAATAAAAAGAAAAGGCAACCTAGTAAGTGAGGAAATATATTTGGCAATCATACATCTGATAAGGAGTTAATATCCAAAAAATATAAGGAACTCAAACAACTTACCACCCCCCCCCAAATAACGGGATTAAAAAAATGAGTACAGGATCTGAAGAGAGGACTTCTCCACAGAGGACACACAGACGGCCAACAGGCATGAAAAGATGGTCAAGATCACTAATCATCAGGGAAACGCAAATCACAACCACAGTGAGATGTCCCTGCACACCTGTCAGAACAGCTATCATCAATAAATCAACAAAACATGTTGGAAAGGACATAGAGAAAAGGGGAGCCTCATGCACTGTTGGTGGGACTGTAAACTGGTGCAGCCACTGTGAAAAACATTATGGAGGTTCCTCAAAAACTTAAAAATAGAACTACTACATGACCCAGCAATTCCACTTCTGGGTATTTTATCTGAAGAAATAAAAAACACTAATTTGAAAAGACATAATGACTTGTATATTTATTCCAGCACTGTTTATAATAGCCAAAATATGGAAGCAACCTAAGTGTTCATCAACAGACGAACAGGTAAAAAAGTTGTAGTACATACATATGATGGAATATTAGTCATAACAAAGAGAGATATCTTGCCACTTGCAACAATATGGATGGAACTTAGAGGGTATTCTGCTAAGTGAAATAAGTCAGAGAGAGAAAGACAAATATCATAAAATTTCACTTATACATGGCATCAAAAAACAAAATAAATGAACTAAAAGGAAAGAAATAAACTCTTAGATATAGAGAAAAAGCCTGTCCTCAGTAGAAAATTGCTGCTGCTTCTGAATCTGCGCTCCTTCATTCACAGTTTACTTCCTGCAAATGTGGCTGCAAGTGTGTTTCTTTCTTTACCTCTTTTCCTGCTTCTCAAGATTTTGTGACAAACCTAGCTGAAAAAGCTTCTACCATCAGCCCACAAAAAACAATTGGTTTAAATTAGTGAGGGTTGATTTTGCACCATAGTGGTACTTAGTATAACTTTGTCTAAACTCTACATCCAGGAGCACCCTGCTTCAGTATACTTACTAGTACCTGTATTTAATCTTCAACATATTTGATAACTCTTCCTCATGTCTTGTCTGGGGCTACTTAGATCTTCTAATTTATTTGAAAATAAAGTTTAGGTTCTGTTTTGTGCTCTCTTTATTGCTTTTGGGTAATGTTCAGGAGAAGAAATCATTTTTTAAATAGGATATTTCTTCTATTTAAATTATATTTTTAATTAGAAATTTATGAAGCACATTATTGTTTTAAGAATAACATAACTTTGTTAATTTTGGAAGTATTAATATAGTTTTAATCATTAAAAATTTTGAGATAAGAAACCTTAAAAGTTAATTGGCATTTCAAAGTATTTTTGGTGACATATTGATACAATATCACATTAGTAAATATAATTAATATAAATAGTCCTGAGAGCTAATTTTATTGTCATATCATTTATTCCAATATAGAGTATTAAATTGACATATTTATCATCCTATCAGAAAATGAACTTATGGAAAATATGGATGTCTTAACTCTAAACACCCCTTAAAGAAAAGAAAAATAATATAGAGTACTAATTAGAGAATGTATGAAATGTTAGGCATCAAGTTGCACTCTAGAAAGCAATTAAGAATTTTTATAACAAAAATCTTTAAATTCTAGAAAGCAATTGAGAATTTTTAAATTAAAATCTTTATGAAGTTTAAGTTTATTTTGTCATTCCTTGGCTGGGGATATCAGGGTTAAACCCATGTGTTTTCTGGGTTTGGTGAGAGAAAGCTGAGAATGGACACCAGCTTTCTCAATTATATCTTTTCCTACTTCAGTCTCAGCTAAAATCATCAAACCAAGCACATACTCCTGTGAGCTCCAGGAAATCCATTATCACACTTCTTTTAATCATCTCAATATACTAGTAGTCTTTTCTGTTTCAGTTCTAATTCAAAGAATGCTTTTAACATCAAATGGTTTCCAATGTTATTTTTGAAATAAAGGGATTTTTTAAAATAAAATGTTCAAAGTTTTGTATTAAAGAGTAATTTTTATAAATATAAATTACTTGGGACTATTAGAAGGTTATGTCAATTTACTATTACAATAGAGACTCTCTGATACTAACCTAGGGTGTTTGATTACATTACATTTGTTTTCTATACAAATCAGAATAATTTTTATAGTATTTTAGTTTTGAATGTATAATGCAGGCACAAGGTACATAATTCAAAAGAAATAGAAGGGAATCAGTTCATCTCAACCTCTCAGCCATTCCATCTTCTTACCGAGAAACAACCCATTATCTCCAATGTTGCATAGAGGTTCCAGAGGCTATCCACGCATACTCACACACACATTTAAACACAAATGGTAGAAATCTATGTACATTTTCTGTAGCTTACATTTTCTATTCAACAGCATATCCTGAAAAATACTCCAGAACAAATGAAAATGCCTTATTCTGCTAAACAGCTGCAAAGTATTGTTTTGTATGAGTATGTTATGACTTATAATTAGTTCGTTGTTGTTAACTTTGGTTATTTCAAATTATTTCCTAGTATTATCATTGGTGACATTAATATTATTTTACATTTCACACATGTTTGAGTACATTTCTGAGATAAACTCTTATAAGTGAAACTGCTGGGTAGAAGAATATATTTGTTATCAATTTTGATAGTATTGTTAAGTGACTTTCAGAGAACTACAGAGGATGTGTCGATTTTGACTCACATAATCAGTGTATAAGAGTGCTTATTTACCCCAAACTCTCACTGGTGTATTTTCAAACATCTTGACCCTTGTTAATTTAAAATGTGAAAAGAAGTATCTCTTTTGCTTTTAACTTGAATTTCATTTTTTTCTTTTTAATATTAAAAAAATATTTTTAACATTTATCTTTATTGTTGAAAGTATTACAGATGTCCCCCTTTCCCCCCTCATTGACCCCCTCCACCACCGAAGAACTCACATGCGTATATGCATAACCCATGGACACAGACAATGGTGTGGGGAAGGCTGGGTGGGGGGAGGGAGCGGTAGATTCCGGGTGGAGGGGATCCATGGGGGGAAAAAGGGATACCTGCAATACTTTTAACAACAAAAATACATTTTTTTTAAAAAAAAGCAATGGACTTTAAAAAACAAACAAACCAAAAACCAAAATCTATTTTTACTATGACATAGACGAGTCTCTTCACAGGGTCTTTCCCTTTTATGTACTTTCTTTTTCTGTATCTTCAAACGCTGTGCCCACTCCTTTACCCTTCACTCACATGGGCCACCCCACCTCAGCCTTGAGGCTGCCCTCCCAACAATTGCTGTGGTTTTTCTCACTTTTCATCAGCCTCATATAATCTTATACAGAATTCTACCTGAACATGTGCCAGTATGTATATGGTTTTGTCATTTTAGTTTTACAAAAATGGGATCGCACTATTTGTTCCTGTCTATGTCTTGCTTTTTACCTTTAATAATAACTCCAAGATAAATGGCCTAGCTTTCATTTACATTTTCACTTGCTGCACAAGATATGTGTATTGTTGAACATCTACTTTGTTTTCAAATTTTTACTTTTATAAATAATGATGGCACAAATATGCTAGTTCATGTTTATTTACGTACTAAAGCATTTATACTTATTAAAACATGGTGATATAATAATTCACTTATATTGAAATCTATGTCTTAATTCTCTATTTTGTTTTGTTGAATTATTTATCTACTTATTTTTCCATACCACATTTATGTTAATATCAGGAACCCTAAAATATATTCTAATTCCTGGTAGACAAGTCCCGTCTCCTGTACTTTTCCATATATTACTTGGCTCTTCTTGGGTATAATTTTATACACACACACACATATCTTACAAGTCTATGTAGTTACCAAAAAATTGAGATTCCTATTGATATTCTAGTGACAATTACCTTAAATATATGTGCTAATTTGGGGAAAGTTAAATATTATCTTGTTTATTTCCATCAAAAGCTGGGTTATAAATTTTCATTTGTTCAGATCTTGTTTTATATTCTTCAACACATTATAATTTTAATCATAAAGTCTCCATGATCTTACCAAATTCATCATAAATAATTGTATATTGTGGTATTATTACAGATAAAAAATGCTAAATTTACATTTCTGTGTGCTAAATGCAAATATAGAAATATTTATATGTTTTGTACATTTATCTTATAGACAGCCACTTTACTATATTATTTATTATTGCTAAAAATAAAACACTCCACAGAATTGCTTCAGTTTTTGATGTGTAGCAACATGTCATAACTAACTAAATCCTGCCAACAAACATGAGCTTAGAAGTATTTGCTTCTTTGGTTAAACCTCAGATGACACTACAGCATCGCAGAAGACTCTGTTAAAACTGTGAAATAATAACTGTGTGTGCTCTAAGCAAGTAAGTTTGTGGGGATATTGTTATATCACAGCAATATATGTATAACCAATACAATTTTCAATTTATAGTTTTATTTCATTACTGTTGACAGATTCTATCTGCATTGTCTACTTATGAAAATTCACTAGTGTTTTCTTGTGTCTTGATGTACACAGAACAAAAACAGTCATGTTTTTAATGTTCTATGAACATTTGAAAAGAATGTTTTTAAGACAGAGAGTTTTGAGCATGTCAATTACAGGTACTATGTTTATTATATTATTATTAAAGTATTCGCTGTTTTACATGTATTTTTATCCACTTTGTTTATTGAATTGAAAGGGATCAATTCAAATCTGCTAGTCATTATGGGTTTCTACTTTTATTGCTTTTGATTTATGAATTTTCATTCACTTTTAGTTGGTGCAAAGCTATTTATCACTTAAAAGCCTTACTTTGTCTTTGACTTTATTATTATAAACCTTCCTTTTCTAGTTTAGTACTACTTGCTCTGACTTTTTTCAAATTTGTTTATTTTAAGTATGATTCCTGTCTTTTTAATTTACATATTCCTACATATTTTTATTTTAATACTTCTGAGTTACTTTGTTTGAGATGAGTAACTTACATGTGTGCATATTTGTATTCATGTATCTGTATATATGTACGTGTATATGTACTTATACATGTATGTATGTATCTTAGTTTTTCAGCCAATTTTTCTTTTAATAGAGGAGTTTACACCTAATTTATATAGAAAGTAGGTTTGATGTTAGAGCTGTCAATATATTTTCTTATATGCTTCTCTATTTATAACATTTTAAAACAGCCTATTGCTACAAGACATTCATTTCTTATGGTTGGTTTGTGTATGTTTGTTCTTTAAAGGATAAACTTAGAATTGATATTTTCTCATCATTCTAAAATCCACTCCTAAACTAAGCAAATTATTTTATCAAGAAAGGAAAAAGTGATTATGTAATTCAAGTAGATTCCCAAAGTATTTTTAAGTAGAAATTATTGATGTTAATTTAAACTCAAGAACATACAAATATAAATATAATTAATTTTTATGACATGTGGATAACTTCACTTATTGAACCCTAGATCATTGCTATTCCCAAAAAAGAAACCATCCCCTCTAAATAACTTCCTCTTCAGTGTGCAGTGAATATGTTTTCCTTTTTGACTTCTCAGTATTTATTTACTTTATTTCCAAGCCTTTTTCAACTTTCTATTTGTATTAACATTGTTCCAAATGTTCAAAGTCAAGGTCACAGCTCTTTATCTCCAGAAAGTTTTCCATTACTTCTCTAGATAGACCTCAAAATAGTCTTGATTTTTAATCTATATTGATATATTTCACATACAGTTAAATTTAGTCTTTAATTTCTTCACTGATTTAACAAATACTTCTGAACTTCTACTCTGTGCTCAGAATTGTGCAAGGACTTGGGAATGACAGATAAAAAATTACATGGTCACTGACCTTGAAGAGATCCTATCAAGTACAATTTCTTAAATAATTTTAATTCTACTGCAAATATCCCATTTTGAATCATATGTCAAATTAAAGGCAGTTAAATAATTTAACAATGACAGTTTTCTTAGCACTGCTAATAACACTGCTTTGGTGACACTTCACATTACAGAAATTGGGGGGAAATATAGGCAAAAAAAACTCTTAAATTCTTTAAAATCTAAAATCTATATTTCCCATACTTTCTTAGGAACAAAAGCTATGAACATGCATCTTCTTTCTTTTTTTTATATAGAAAATAATTTTAATTTTTAATGCGTTCACTGAAGTTCTGCTGTGATGGGAGTTTTAACCACTAGATTCAGAATGCAGCCATAGCTGAGCCTTCCCTCCTTTTAAGAGCTGGTTGAGTGAGTGGAGAGTGAGGGAGACAGAGAGGTGACAAATGTGTGCATGATAGATGATAGATAGAAAAGGAGCAGTGTCACTGGTGAAGTCCTCCTTCCTTTTATTCTTTCTGGGAAGTAGAGAGAGAGAACAGTGATCAGTGTGACAATTTGGTTCTTTCATACACTGGATAACCATTGATCTAGGTTTGCTCTAACAGTTTCACTTTATCTCTTATGTCTCAGCATAATTATCAGTAATATTCCATTTTGTTCTCAAAAGTATTCCTATTTGGACAACAAATTGCATGGTCACCCCATTATTATAGAGGTGTATTAAGTTAATTAATAACACTATATAGATTTTTACATTCATTTGGTATGCTACCTAAAGACTTTTCATAGTTTTTCAAAGAAACAATTTATTTCCAAATAAAAAGAGAAATTCCTAAAGATTAAATATGTCTCTCAGTTGTTGACAGTCATTAACAGGGGAGCAGACAAAAATCATAAAAATACCAGTCCAAAAACATGTCAGTCTAGTTTACTCTTATTTTAATAGAATTCTGGATCCCATACAATGCACATAGCGACAGCTCAGATAAGATGTGGTTAATGAAGGAGGGTAGATGTTGCATAGGAAAGTAAAAGTAAAGTCATAGGATCTATTCACTAAGCCATTAATTCTAGCCATAACAAAAAATATTTGAGAAGCATTCACATTTGAACACTGTCAGAGAAAAGAAAAAAAACTCCTGTTGACAATGCTATCACATGGAACCACACTTTTTAAAAAAATCAAAGAAGTATATATCAAGATGAACAACTAGTTCCAGGTACTACAAAAGCAAACAAACAAACAAACTAAAGTCCAAATTGCAAACTTAAATCTTCATTATTTTATTTAACTTTAGAATCTAAAATAAACCCTCTTCAGTTCGGATTTCTTATAGGTCACCCTCAAATGCCGTTATATTACCAGCTTTCACTAAACCATGCTGCGTAAGGAATCATCTCAAAATCTCAGTGGCTTGAAACTATAAATGTTTATTTGGTCCTCAAGTTACATATATAAACTGTAACTCGACTGTGGCTTTGCTCTAGACTGGGGTCAGATATGTTATTTACCTATACTTTCAGAGAAGAGCCAGAGGTCAAACTGAACTAGCCACATTTAAAAATTTTGCTCAAGTGGGACATAAGTCACATATGTCATATTCCATTGGCCAAAATAAATCACCCAGTCAAGCCTAACATCAGCAGAGCAGAGAAATGTAACCCTACCACAAGATGAAGGAAGAGGAACATTTCCCAACAATCATAAAATATATCACAGCCATACTCAATCACTATTTCAGTATTTTTAATGCCATCTCCAAATGGTCTTTCTAACCTTTTTATTGCCAACTTCTCCCAACTTTCAAGGTTCAACTCAACTCAAACAACTCCATAAGTCTTTTCCTAATGTTTTCTGCCCACTGTGTTTTTATTTTGTTTACTCTTCTCTGCATTTATACTTATCACTTATTATGACATAAAACCATGGCTTGTGTCATAATATATTTCTTTCATGTCTTTATGCCTGTGTTAAGGAAAAGGACCACATGTTCTTTTGATTAGTTTATGCACTATGCACGAATAAAATACAATATACACTCTGCTGAATGAATCATTCACTATTTTGTCCCTGTCTATTCAGTATAGGTTCAGGAAGGTAAAAGACCATGCATAAAATCTACATTTATACTATTTCAATGTTCATGTCATTTATTTACCCAATGTTTATTTAAACATAGATCTAGAGCATGTACAATGTCACATCTGAAGACATTGCTGCTGATTCAACAATATTGCGCTAGCATTGATATGTGCAGATTTGTTTAACAGAAAAAATCATAAGATTTGAAGGTTTGCCTACTGAATATATGCATGCCTTTGGGAAAGTAACTTAATCTCTTTGACTCTTATGTATAAGGTGAATGATCCCTAACTGGAGAGGATTGTGTGGTGTATGTAATGTGCCTAGGATAATACCTGGCCCATAATATGTACTCAAACAATAGGTAGCTATCATTCTTTTCAATATTAGTTCTGACTTTTATGAATTTTTACTAAGTCTCCATTTGGTCATTTGTAAAATGCTAATTGGGGCTAGTTTCTTTCTGTAGCTATGAAACAGAATCAGGTCATTCTCCACCAGGTAAAACTTGTGATGACGAACTCAAATGACAGAGCTCAAAAAAACTGAGAAAGGTTTTATTTACATAAAAACCTCATAAGTCATTTGTAAAAATAATTTCAAGAGATAAGAATAAAACAAGTAACAGCATTATCCTAATTCTAAAACGAGATAAAGATACTACAAAGAAAGAAAATTATAGGCCTATATCCCTGACGAACATAGATGGAACCACAAAAAAAACAGAATAGCCACAGCTCTCTTGAGAAAAAAGAACAAAGTTGGAGGAATCATACTACCTTCTATCAAACTATAGCACAAGCCCATAGTAATTAGAACAGCATGGTACCAGCATAAAAACAGACATAGATCAATGGGATAGAATAGAGAGCTCAGAAATAAACCCACACCTCTATGGTCAATTAATATTTGACAAAGGAGGCAAGAAAATACAATGGGGTGAAGATAGTCTATTTAATAAATGGTGTTGGGAACATCTGATAGAAATGTGCAAATAAAAATGAAACCAAACAACCCTCTTACACAATACACAAGAATAAACTCAAAATGGATTAAAGACTTAAATGTAGACTAGAAACCATAAAAGTCCTAGAAGAAAACATACACAGTAAAATCTCAGACATTTCTTATAGCAATACCTTTTTCTGTTATAACTCCTCAAGCAAGGAAAAACAAAAGAAAAAGTAAACAAATGGGACTGAAATAAAAAGTTTTTGCACAGCAAAGGAGACCATCAACAAAATGAAAAGACAACCTACTGAATGGGAGAACATATTCGCTGATACGCACTTAATATCTGATAAGGGGCTTAATATCCAAAATTTTTAAAGAACTTATAAAACTCAACACCAAAAGCCCACACAAGCTAATTAAAAAATAGCCAAATGACCTAAATAGACACTTTTCCAAGGAGGACATACAGATGGCCAAGAGACATGAATAGATGCTGGACATCACTAATCATCAAAGAAATGCAAATTAAAACCACAATGAGATATCACCTCACACCTGTCAAGTGGATATCATCAATAAATGAACAAACAACAAGTGTTGGAGAAGGTGTGCAGAAAAGGAACCCCTCGTGCACTGTTGATGGGAATGCAGATTAGTTCAACCACTGTGGAAAACAATATGAAGTTACCTCAAAAAAATTTAAATGGAACTGCCTTATGACCCAGCGATTTCACTTCTGGGAATTTATCTGTAGAAACCTGAAACACTAAATCAAAAGAATATGTGCATCCTTATATTCATAGCAGTGTTATTTATAATAGCCAAGATTTGGAAGTATCCCAAGCATCCATCAGTGGATGAGTGGATAAAATAGTTGTGGTACACTTAATGAAATACGACTCAGCCATAAAAAAGAAGGAAATCTTACCCTTTGTTACAGCATGGATGGACCTGGAGAGCATTATGCTAAGTGAAATAAGCCAGACAGAGAAAGACAAGTACTCATGTGTGGAATCTAGTGAACAAAAAAGCCTAACAAACAAAATAGAAACAGACTCATAGGACAGACTTAGGGGACTCATAGAACAGTTTAAAAGGTGAAAGGATCAAGCAAAGAAAAAAAAGAATGGGGCAAGTAATAATAGATTGGACAAGGGAAGGAATTCACAGAATTGTATGTATAGGAAAACATGAAAATTATTATCAAAATTTTAAAAATAAAATTTCCATAATTTACAAAGATGCAACATTCATATTACATCTTCTTGAGGAGTTTCATGGTACCACCAAAAGAAGGTGTAATTTACATATAAACTGAGAAGTCAAAAAAGCCTCATCTAGAAATCACTATAGACAACGTGTAGAAACAATGTCCACACGCTCACGCACTCCCTGAGCTGTGTGCTTTGGTCACGGTTGTCCACTACAATCAAGCTCTTCCTCTGGAAACTTTAGAATTCTTCAGACTGACATTAGACTATTTTGAAATTAATAAGTGTATATTTCTCATTTATCAATGTCACTTCACCATGCCAAGTTTTATTCATAAGTCCATAAAAAATTTGCATCACTTGGTAAATATGAATAACCATGATGCAAATGGTGAGAAAAAACTGTGAATGAACTGATCAGCACTGCAACCACTACACAAATAGACTTCTTTCCCATCCTCACCTTATCCCTGCATTTCTTCTGTCTTGTCTTCTCTGGTAATGTAGGGAAAGTCTGAAAGGAGTTTAATAATATGGCGTGTGTGTGGCAGGTGGTGGGAGTATGTCCTATTTGCAGGCTGTTATCGGAGACTCTCGGACAAAAACTATTTGAAGGAAGCCTGAGACTCAGGTATCATGTTTTAACAACATGTTGTTCTCACAAAAACAAAAGCTTTTAAGAAGATATGACCAATATTCTAAAGCAAGTTTTGCCAGGAGTTCTGTGCTCCCTTATTAAAGAATAATACAATATTATATCCACAAAACCTTTACTTTAAATATCTTTGCCTTTATAATCACCATCGCTTGCTTTTTATGTTTTCTAAAAGACTAGTGCCCTTTGTCTCTTAGTAAAAGAATTGCAATGTAATATTACCATGATCTCACAATTTCTGCCTTGAGAAGAAAAATCTGAAGGCAGATAACTTTCTTTAAAAGGTTTTAAAACTTGCCCGGCCAGGCGTGGCTGAGCAGTTGAGCACAGACCTAGGATCCAGAAGATCGCGGTTTGATTCCCAGTCCGGGCACATGCCCCAGTTGTGGGCTTGATCCCCTGCAGGAGGCGTGCAGGAGGCCGCCGATCAATTACAACTTTCTCATCATTGATGTTTCTGTCTCTCCCCCTCTCCCTTCCTCTCTCTGAAACCAATAAAGAAAGATGTATTAAAAAAAAAAGTTTCAAGACTTAAATTATTGCTCTTAATTTCATCCACTACAGGTTTCTATAGCCATGGCAAAAATTTTAGAAAAGTACCAAGACCAAATAACATGATAAAGGTTTGTAGCAGGTTTATAAAATAACAAGCATTACAGAAGGATTCAGTACCCTCTAATAAGTGAAATGTCTTCCCAGCTGCTTAAAGTTATCTGTGTAGGCATATTGGTGAGGATTTCTAGGCTATATGCAGAAAAATAAAAAATAAGATTTAAATAAAACTGCTGGTCATTTTAGGGAAACTAGGATTAGCCCAGTTTCACTAGCAAATGGTAGGGAGCAAGACAGTGTGATACTCTGCTATGGGTATAGTTAAGAAAAACCCTATTCCTTTGATGTTATTATTTTCTTCTGACAGCTTCATACTTCAGTCTATATTAAAAGTCTTGAAGGAGAGTGTTGATAGAGTTAATTCCTGTAAAAAATTACCACTGTTTCTGATTTTCAAAATACTACGAATGGTCCTAGAGTATCCACTGGTACCATGTTCAGATGTGTGCCTCTTTAATAATACTGGACTTGACCCATAAGAGTTTCATGTTAATAAAGCCCAAGCAACAAACACCAAGGCATTGCTAAGTTCTACTGCTCACCACCCCCATTCAATAGTGAAAATAAGGGCCCCCTATGATTTGTGGTTAAATTATACCCATTTATTCCATCTGTTAGGAAGCCTATATTCACATATAAACTCAAAATTAACTTCTATAACACCAAAGTTGATTGATAAGTTTAAAAACTAAGCCTCATAATTATTTGAGGGAAAATGTGATAACAGGTAACATGCTCATGTTAATAAAAATTAGACCTAAAGATGCCAAAAAAAAAAAAAAAACTCTAACATTTCCAACATCAACATTAAATCTATCTTTACATTAATTTGGGGTGTTATTTGAAAGAAATTTCTTTGCCAAAATAGATTTTTATTAATATACAGCTTTTTCTAAACAAGCTGGCTTTCCATTCAAATCTTCTAACTCAAGAGTCTACGCTGGCTTATAAAGGCAAACTTTCCTCATCATTCATTCACTCATCACATACTTATTGAATTTTTACATATACTAAGTGTATTACATTCCTGTTGCTACTGTAAAACAAAGTACCACAAACTTAGGGGCTTAAAAAACAGAAATTTTTTTCTCTTTCAGTGCTGCTGATCGGAAGTCCAAAACGAGTCTTAAGGGGTTAAAATCAAGGATTCAGCAAGTGGTTTCTTCTGGAGAGTCAAGAGAATATGCTCCTTGCCTCCTCTGCTTTCAGATGCTGCTCAGGATCCTTGGCTTCGGGTCACATCACCCCCATTTCTGCTTCCACAATCACATCATCTTCTCCTCTACTGCAGTCCAGTCTCCCTCAGCTACCCTCTTACAAGGACACTTGTATCAACCTGTGATAGCATCAACTCATAACCAGAAAAATCTAAAATATCTAATATCATCAGCTCAAATGTCCCAGATTTCATTATCTGAATCCAGTATGGTTGAGACTCTAGTTATAAATTCCTGGGCAAAATTCCTCTCCTTCTGTAGGCCTGTGAAGCTGGATAACAAATTATTTGGTCCTCAAGTAGAATGGTGGGTCAGGCATAGGGTAACAATTATAGACATTCCATTCCAAGGAGAAAATGGAAGAAGAGAAAAGTCACTGGTCCCAAACAATTTCAAAATGCATCTGAGAAAACTCACATAGGTTCCAAGGCTTAGACATAATCTGAGGCTCAAGGCTCTTGTCTGTGGACCCAAGCCTCTTCCCTTGGAGTCACCCTTCCTTTTTCTCAAAGGGCCTGTCTCATGCCTGTAGAATTTTGGTAGTCTGGAAATGTTCTTTCATCTTTTATCGGGTCTCTGTCCCTTTTAGTCCAAGCTGGCAGTATTTCTGCTGATAAGCCATTCTCAAATCCTTGTGGGTCTCCTCTGTATACCTCAAGGATTCAGTCTATCAGACAAGACACTCCTCCACAGATCTTTCCTGCATAATCTCATTTCCATTCCTGGCTTCTACTGAAATGGTTGAGGGGATCAATGAGTGATACACCTAATCCTTTTTGTACTATCAAAATGTTATCCAACCACATCCCTGGTCCTCTCTCCAGAACACATTCCTGACGATGTATCTTCTCATTTTAGCATCTTTTGCAATCTAAATAACCTAAGAATTTCCCAAATCGTTGTCTTAGTTTCCTTTGCTTAACAGTTCTTCCCACAATTTATCTCTTCTTTTCACATTATACTATGAGCACCAAGAATAAATCAGGCTGTACACGTAACACTTTGCTTGGAATTATCCTCAGCTAAATATCCAAATTCATTACAAGTTCTGCTTTCCACATAACTATAGGACACAATCCAGCTAAGGCTCTTGACCCTATATAACAAGGTTCCCCTTTCCTCCAGTTTCTAATAACACGTTCCTCATTTTTTTGAGCTCTCACCGGTATTGTTTTTAATGCTGTATTTTTACTAACAAGTCTGCCTAAGGGAATCTAGACCTTTTCCATCATGTTCCTTGTAATTCTTGCAGGCTCTATCCATTACACAATTTCAAAGTCACTTCCACATATTTAGGTATTTGTTGCAGCAGCACTTTCCTTTAAGTACCAAAATCAATATTCATCTCCTGTTGCCTCTGTAGCAAATTACCACAAACTTAGTGGGTTAAAGGAATAAAAATTTATTATCTTATAGTTCTGCAGGCCGAAAGCCCAAATTAGTCCTATGGGGCAAATATCAGGGTTCAGTAGGGCTGCTTCCTTCTGGAGCCTTCAGGGGAGAATCTGTTTCTTGCCTCTTTCACTTACAGAGTCTAATGGCATCCTTTGGCTCCTCTCTGCTCCTTAGTCACACTGCCTTCTTCTTTATCATAATCAAATCCCCCTCTGTATCACTCTTACAAGAATACCTGTGATTACATCAAGGGCCCACTTAGATAATCCAGGATATACTTGCCATCTCAAGATACTTAACCACATCTATGAAGTTCCTTTGCCATATAACATAATCATAGATTCCCGGGGTTCCAGTGATTAAGACATAGGTATACTTATGGGCCATTACTCTGCCTACCATAATAAGTATCATTCTAACTGCTTATAAACAGCTAAGAGCAAGACAGCCTCTGCCTCCAATTACATTTTTAAAAGTAAAAATGTTAGAATGAAAATGATCACTTATGGTCATTCAGACAAAAAGAATCCCAAGAGCAGGAGAGGCTGAGAGAGTCAGGAAGTAAGTCAAACCCAGGAAGCATGCAGAAAGTACACAAATGTAACCTAGTGTAAGAATCTAAACCAGTAATGAGGACCCTGAAACAGCAGAAAGCCTAAGGCCCGAGCAAGGGCAAGAGCCAGAGGTTCAGGCAACAAGGAGCCAGAAACAAGATCTTTAAGTGAAGAAATTGTTGTATCAGGCAGACAACCTTCTCATTGTTTTCTTACTGTGGTATATGTAAATCCTGGGAACAATAAAATCAATCGCTGGATCAGCATAGCTGAAAGGGAGAGTGCAAGGTGAGACATTAAAAAAAACAAACAAAACCTAAACTGCTTTATGTATAGGTTACCTTCTAGAATATCAAAGATCTACTAACTTTCCTTTTGAAAATTTTCTAAATTTGCTATCTCTTGCTTTTTGACTCAATGATAATAAAATTCTAGTTCCTATAAACCTTGATGAAGTACTACTTACCTAATTTAATAATCTCTAAACAAGATTATATTTATAACTTGATAAAAATGTATCTTTCCCCATCTGTACAACCTCTCTCTCCCTGCCTTTAAAGAGCTGTTGAACCTTACATTTATATCTGATAAATTCTTATATGAACATAAATCCTTAGTATTTTATGAGTGTTCCATCTTGGTGTTTCATATATGAATACAGATAGGCCATATTGTTTCTCAGAGCAGATATTCACTGCTTTTATGGGAACATTTAGCATCTGTCTGGTGATGAGCGTGCAATCTCTATGTGTCGGCCACAAAAACTTCTGATGGAAAGTGTCTATTTATTCAAAATAGATATTTTGCTATTTCTCCCCAAATCCCAAAAGCACATATTTAATAAATAGTAACATTCTACCTCCAAGTAACTTAAACTTGTAGAGTTTGGGGCATTGTAATTGTGTGGCTCCATGAGAACTAGCCAATATAGGGCCAGTTGTTGTTTGAGTTAATAAATCATCCTCATTATTTAGCACAGACTCAGTTACCACCAAACAGCATGATAACTGAATTACTTCTAATCCTGTTCTCGGGAGTTTATGAGCATCTGGGGTCAGCAGAGGACAAGAACAGAGGAAAGCAGCAGGGGGTGGAGGGTGAGAATGTATGTGTATGTACATGTGCTTGTGTATGTATATTTATGAAAGACAAGTCTGCAGGAATTTGTTTCAAGCATTAAAGAAATTGATTTCAAGTAATAAAGTATAAAGTTTTCCAAAAGAAAAATGATTGCTAAATAACCTCAGGAAATACCCTAAGGTACTACTTTCTTGCTCTCCACTTTGGGTTATTTCGCCCTATATCAGGACCCTGAAAACACAGGCAAGATTAAAATTATAGTAGTCCCCCATCCACAAGGGATATGATCCAAGACCCCCAGAGAATGCCTGAAGCCACAGATAGTGCTGAACCCTACATTTTTCCTATGCATGCATACCTTTGCACTCAAAAGAAGCACTTTACCACTTCTCTTTGGCATATTCAAATTGCCAGCATCACTACTCTTGTGCTTTGGGACCGTTATTAAGTAAAATAAGGGTTGCTTGAGCACGAACACAGTCATTCTGATGACCCAGAGAGCTGCTAAGTGACCAAACCTACAGGTAGTTCATAAAGCCTGGATATGCCGGCAAAGGGTTGGTTCCATTCCCACGTGGGATGGAGCAGCACGGCATGAGATTTCATCATGCTACTCAGAACCGTGTGCAATTTATTGATCAGAATGGCCTATTTCTGAAATTTTCCATTTAATATTTTCAGACCATGGTTGGCCATGGGTAACTGAAATGGGAAAAGTGAAGCCTTGGGTAAGGAGGAACTCCTGTATGAGGACACTGGAAAGTTGCAATTTCCTTTGGATACTTTTCTTTTTTCCCCCGTACCACAATCAACTGAATAATACATATAACCTTTATTTTTTTTTTATGAAAAGCAACAGCTGGCAAATCATTGAACTGTTAAGAATACTCTAGCAAAGTAATGTTAGTTTAAGATAATGTTAGCTGACATACACTAGAAAGACTAAGAGCAATGGAAGAAAAGGAATATAAAGGTCCTTGTGTCGCAGTAGGATCCTGCCCTGAGCTTGGACTGTAGACAGCAGGTTTGAGATTGCCCCTGACTGGTGCCATTAAAAGGGAAGGAAGAACCCATGTAAATGGATCCACGCTGATGCATTGCTCAACTGCCATCCTATGGAACACCAGCAAATACACTTCTAAAGTTCAGAATGCAATTACTTCCTATTTTCTCTAGTCACAATTTGAAATGTCAATCTGCATGGACTGCAAAGCAAACATAGCTTAGCTCTGTTGAGCATGTTGTTCAATGTATTTTCATCATTTCCCTTGGAGTTTATTTCATCATTTATATAACAAATGGTTGTTCTTTTTCATTATATGAGCGTTTGTGTGTGTATAATACCCAATAACCAGAAGACACTGAAGAATACTATCGGTGTTTAAATACCTACAAACAAAACAGATTTGTGAGATTGTCTTCTTACATATTATTAGAAGGCTGCTTTTACACTAAAATATAAACGTATCAAAATTTAATGAACTTAAAATCAATAACAGTTTTCAGTTAACCAGGATATTTCACATAACATTCATTCCTTTGAAAACACAGTTAATTCTTTATTTATTTACCCAAGTAAAACTGACATGATTCATCCTGGCTGGCTGGCTCATTTGGCTGGAGCATTGCCAGTAGACCAAAAGGTTGTGGGTTCGATCCCAGTCTGAGCGAGGCAAGTACAGGAAGCAACTGATCGATGTCTCTCTCTCTCTCTCTCTCTCTCTCTTTATTCCTCTCTCTCTAAAAATCAGTAAAAACATATCCTTGAGTGAGAGCTAAGGAAAAAACCCCTGACATAATCCTTCAGAATAAAATCATGCAAAAACTGCAAAAGGGTAAATTAAATTAATGTCAAGCTATATACATCAAACTCTTAAATCTGAATTTACAAAAAATTAACTAAATTGCTGTTGTCCGGTGGTCACTTAACTAAATGCCCATGCTAAAATTATTTTTTGCTATCATCCAAAGTGACTCGCTCTCTCTCTGACTCTTTCTGTCTCTCTGCTTCTGTCTTCTGTCTCTTTCTTGCTCCCTCTGTCACGCTAAGCATGTGTGTGTTTGTGTGTGTGTGTGTGTGCACGCCCACATACTTTTCCCGAATGCTTCCTGATTGACATGTTTAATTCTGGATTTAAACTTAATTAATTCCAGATTATATACCCCTATCCCAGACCTTTCCCTTCATCCTGAAGTTGATCAAAGAGCTGGAGGGCTTGCCATTATTGTTATTTTGGGGGAGGAGACACAGTTTATCCTAGTTTCCCTCTCATCTGATGTACTCTACCCTCTCTGGGCCTCTTTGTGATTAGCCAGCAATGATGACAGATGAGCACAGTCCTACCCTGTTCTACGGCAGCTAGTGTCACCAGCCATTCTCTTTGCTCTACTCTAAGCAACTCACCATTCCTCTGAGCAACTCACATTCCTTCACTTGGACTTCGTGAAGATGTGCTTGGGCCCTTACTGAATCATTTTTTTCACATTCAACTGCTTGCAATTGTAAATCATACTATTAAAATTATTTTATAGCTGCAAATTTACAAATTATGCATTAAATATAGGGGTAAATTTAGTATGTTCAAAATTAAATATGTATACACAAACATAAATTATACATATATGTAATTTTGGTTACTTGATTTATAGAAATAACTTATTCATATTAACAACCAAAGAGCATAAAAGGTTCTAAAATAAAATTAGTAGTCTCTCAAGCCTCACTGCAAAGCTCCTTTTCTCAGGTAACCAATTATGTATATTTTTATATTATTCCTTTATTTTTCTTCTGACATTAAAGCCGTGTAAAACAAATATACACATAATTTCGTAAGATGAAAATGAGGACATACTCTCATATTATCCAAATACATCATTATACTTTAATAATAAAAATAGGTTGTTTAAATTAACAAAATAGCATATGTCCTCATTCTCTAAGCAGTGTTTTTCACAGAGCAGAGGGGTTTTTTTGTTTTGTTTTATTTTGTTTTTTAATGATGTCTAACTTATGTTTTCTTTCATAGATCATGCTTTTGCTGTTATATCTAAAAGTCATCAATGAACCCAAGATCACATAGATTTTCCCCTATGGAATGTCCTAAAAGTTTTGCAGTTTTTTAATTACATTTAGATCTATCGTCCATTTTGAGTTAATTTTTTGAAAGGTGTGAAGCCAAATTCTACATTTTTTCCCACATGGACATACATTTGTTCAAGCACCATTTGTTGAAGACTGTCCTTTCTCCATGGAATTGCCTTTGCTCTTTTGTGAAAGATCAGAGTATACTTAGTTGTGTCTATTTCTGGGCATTCTACTCCATTTCATTTATCCACTTGCCTATTCTCTTGCCAATAACATAGTATCTTTTTTTAAAAAAAATATATCTTTATTGACTTCAGAGAGAGGAAGGGAAAGGGAGAGAGACAGAAACATCAATAATGAGAGAGTCATTGATCGGCTGCAGCCCACAACCTGGGCATGTGCCCTGACCTTGAATCGAACCCCGATCTCCTGGATCCTAGGTCGATGCTCAACTGCTGAGCCACACCAGGCTGGGCAACATACTATCTTAATTATTGTAGTTTATAGTAAATCTGTAAGTCAGATGGTGTTAGTGTTGCAAATTCGTTTTTCCTCTTCAGTGTTGTGTTATTGAGTATTATTTAACTGGGTTTTGCCTTTCTATATAAACTTCAGAATCAGTTTGCTGATATACAAAAATAACATGCTAGATTTTTTTATTGAATTTGCCTTGAATCTATAGATCAAGTTGGGAAGAATTGACATCTCAACAAATAGTGAGTCTGTATTCATAAACATTGAATGGCTATACATTTATTTATATCTATTTTAATTTTTCATCAGTGTAGTTTTTCTCATAGAACTTGTACAATTTCTTTTTTATTTATTCCTAAGTATGTCATTTTCTGGTGTCAATATAAATGGTATTGTGGCTTATTTCAAATTCCAAGAGTTCATTTCTGGTGTATAGGAAAGTGATTGACTTTTTATATGTTTACCTTGTATCCTGTAACCTTAGTATAATCTATTAGTTCCAGGATTCTTTTTTGTTGATTCTTTCTATACAGACAATCATGTCATCTGTGAATGAACAAAAACAACTTTTTTTTTTTCCCCCAATCTGTCACCTGGTATTTTCTTTTCTTGTCTTATTGAAGAGTTAAGATTTCCAGTATGATGTTGAGCAAGGATGATGATGGGAAATTCTTACCATGTTGCTAATCTTAGCAGAGAAACATCTAGTTTTTTACCATTAAGTATGGTGTTAACTGTAGGTTTTTAGTAGATTCTTTTAATGTACAGGAGAAATATAGCTTCAGAGTCTGGGGGTTGTTTATTGCAGTATAACTTAATCTATGTTGACAGACAAAGCCTTCTCTCTTAAAAAAATACCCTTCTTAAGACTCTGCTTACATTCTCTTATACTACATTTATTCTTCCCTTAACAACTAATGTTCTTGAAAGAAACTCACTTTATTAATTTTTTCATTTCTCTTTGATTCCTTAGCCATCTTAAATATTTTTCTGACCCCACCTCTTCATTAGAACCATCCTTGCTAAAATGCAATGACCTCTTAATTTTCAAATCCAATGGGCTGATTTATTTCCATACTTGACTTCATATAGCATGACCTTTAGAAACTTTTTATGATACCATTCACTTCTCATTCTCTTCTTTCTTTCTTTCCCCTCAACCTTATGTAGATGTTCTTTGTAAGGTTGAGTAATTTCCCCTCTGCTAGTTTGCTGATACTTTTTATCATGGATGGATGATGGATTTTGTCAAATGCTTTTTCTGTATCTATTGATATATTCATATCATGTTTTCTTTTGTCTCTTGATTAAGAGATTGCATTAATTGATTTTCAAATGTTGAGTCGGCCAGCCTTCCACACATGGGATAGATCCTATTTGGTCATCATGGTGTATAATTATTTCTATATATTTCACTTAATTTATATTTAGATATAATTTCCTGATATTTTGTTGAGGATTTTTTATATATGACCATGAGAAGCACTGGTCTATAGTTCTCTTTTCTTGTGATGTCTGTATCTGGTTTGAGGATTACAAAAATGCTGGCTTAAGAAAATTAGTTAAGAAATGTTTCCTCTGCTTCTGTTCTTTGGAATATATTGTAGAGAATTGGCATTATTTTTTTCTTAAATATTTGGTAGAATTTACCAGTAAAATGATCTGGATCTGGTGCTTTTGATTTTGGAAGGTAATAAAGTATTGATTAAATTTTTTAAACAGAAATGGACCTATTTAGATTATTTATTTGTGTTTGGGTTTTGGTATCTTTTGTCAGTCAAAGAAATTGGTTCATTTCATTTAAGTTATCAAATTTATGGACATAGAGTTGTTGATACTATTTCTTTATTACCTTTTTAATGTCCATGGAATCAATAGTAATATTCCCTCTTTCATTTTTGATATTAGAAATTTGTGTCTTCTTTATTTCCTTGGTTAGCCTCACTAGAGATTTATCAGTTTTACTGATCTCTTCAAAGAATCAGTTTTTGTTCCCTTTGATTTCTTTATTTTTTCCTGTTTTCAGTTTTATGAATTTCAGCTCTCATTCTTATTATTTCTTTTATTGTTCTTTCTTTGGATTTAATTTGCTCTTTTTTTTCTACTTTTATAAAAATGGAAACTTATATGATTGATTTTAGATCTTTATTCTTGACTAATATATGCATTCAATGCTATAAATCTCCCTCAGCACTGCTCTCACTGCATCACACAAATTTTAAGTTGTATTCTTGTTTTCATTTTGTTAAAAGTACTTTTAGTTTCTCTAGAGACTTATTCTTAGACCTATGTATTTTTAGATTTGTGATGGTTAATCTCCAAATATTTTGTGATCTTCCAGCTATTTTTCTGTCATTGATTTCTAATTTAATTCCATTATGGTCTGAGAACATACTTTGTATGATTTATATTCTTTTAAATATGTGAAGGTATATTTTGTGAACCAGAATGCTGTCTATCTTGGTGAATGCTACATATGAGCTTGAGTAGAAGGTATATTCTGCTCTTGCCGATTGAACTATTCTATAAATGTCAATTAGATCGAGTTGATTGATGATCCTGGGAATTAGTCTGTTTGGGGCCTCATACCTAATAGGAACTCAATAAATGCTTGTCAAATGTATGAATAAATGAATAAATGAGCAAATGATGAGTATTACATGCCACATACCATAAATTACTTAATCTTTTAAATTAAGGGACACTGAGGTATATCAAATTTTGCACTATTAAAATTTATATAGTAATTCATATGTTTGAATAAATAGCTTAATATTATCTAGAATTCCACAGTTTTATTGTGTAAGAAAGTAAAATACAAAAACAGTAGCTAATGGAATGATCATGTCTAAAAGTTGTCCTGTCTCAGATTTCCTTCAATGTGCAGTACTGGCATCTTGCCCTACTCACCGCATCTTTATTGTCTGTTTCTTGTTCATTGTTGGACACCGTATTTGAATCTGTTGTTTTGGAATATGGTGCAATATTAATGCAAATTGATTTTTAAAATGATACCACAAATTTCACACAAGGAAATGTGTTTCATGCTGTGAGATGAGAGAAATGCTAAAATCACAACAATGATTTCAATGGATATATGTCATAGTTAAACCAGTTACCACAGGCAGAAGGAAACTGACAACTATGATTACATGACAGATGTTTTAAAATAATTATTTTACTGTTAAAGTAAAAAGGGAGGCTTTTGGAATGATTGAGGTTCTTTTAATGATTTTGTTGCAAAAGTCAAATGAGGAATTCAATATTATGCTATCATAAAAAGTTATTGAAAATGCTACACCAAAAATGTCAAGTTTTGATTCATATCTTGTGCTAAGAAATAGCCTACAGAAGCAATTATAATCTAAATTTCATCACACAGATAAAATTTATTTTTATAATATTTAGCTTTATTTCTTTAGAGAATTTCCTAATTAACTTGGGTCTATTATGTTTGTTCTTTATTTAAAATGGATATTTATTCTCAGAAAACTAAGATCCTCTGGCATTATCCCAGGGTTAAGCTATCTTGTTCCTGAGTTCCTATGTAGAAAATATACCAAATATACCAAACCTCCCTCCTGGTATCTTACAGGCAAAGTGAATGCTGATACTTGACTGCACTCTTCACTAAAAAAACAGCAGTAATGTTCATAGTATAAACTAATAAAAGTGGAATCATTAACAGCAAGAACACTTTAAGTTTTGGCAGATATTAACAAGTATCCCAACAAAAAGTTTACCAAATTACACCCTCATTAACAGTTTATAAGAATACATCCTCATTGTCCTTTGCCAAAATCTTAGATTATAAATTTTTAAATCTTGTGCCAATGTGTGACCAAAATGAAGTACAGTATTATAAAACTCAGAAAAAACTGTCTGAATCAAATAAATTTCCTTCCTCACCATTTCTTCATCATTCTGAGTTACATCCTGAAGAGAAACAACATCCATAAGAATATGTCTTCTACATAAGGAAAAGCAAGGGGGAAGAGGTATCTGTTTTTACACTTTCACTTTTAGTTTGTCTTCTCTTTCAGAAAGGAGGCAAGGAGAAATTATGTGGATCTCCTCCCAACTCTCACAGGACTCTTTTGCCACCTTCTTTAATTCCTCTCCTTGCCCTGCAAATGTGTACACTTCCCAAGAGTCGGGTTCCAGACCCCTGCTTTTCTCTCCCCCTCTCCTCAGTGAACCGCACGGCATTCACGCTGGTGCCCACACAGCCACTTCTCAGGGTCTTTTTCTAAAGCTCCAGCCTTAAGCTGCCATTCCAACAATCTCCTAGAAATGATGACTCAGATATTTCAACACAACTTTGACCATGTTAAAAACAAACCAAAACCTGGCCGGGCGTGGCTCAGCGTCGACCTAGGATCCAGGCGACCAGGGTTCAATCCCCGGTCAGGGCACGTGCCAGGGTTGCGGGCTTGGTCCCCAGTCGGGGGCCTGCAGGAGGCAGCCAATCAATGACTCTCTCATCATTGATGTTTCTATCTCTCTCTCCCCATCCTTTCCTCTCTCTGAAATCAATAAAGATATTTTTAAAAAAACAAAAAAAACGCATTATTTCCCTCTTCCAACTGGCTCCCCTTTGACTTCCTTAGTGTCACCAGTTATTTTTTTCTAAGGAAATCATGCTTGAAAGATTTGAGTCATCCTATCTCTGTACTGAGGGTTATCAGGGTTTAATTTCTTTTTATGGGAAAGTCTTTTAACTCCTCCCTTCATTTCTACCCACAGCACCACAGTCACCATTCTTATCACCCGAACACTGACATCATTACAATAATGTCCTGCCATTAATCTCACTCCCTGAAATAAGAACAGAAGTGTCAACAGCATCAGCTGGGGTCAGTGTCCCAAAAATGGTAAAAAAACAAATGTAAAGCCAAGAGCCTAGGCATCATTCGGGGGGTCAGTTATTCACCTGTCAGGCAGAAGGGAATTCAGTCCTGTATACATAATACCCTCTTAGCGGTGAGCAATAAAGAGAAAAGGGTGGCACTTTTTTTTTAATCCATGGCAACTTTTATACAAAGAAGTATTTTTGTTCTTGTTATTTTGCTATATTTTGTTATGGTTTTGAAATACAGCATGGGATTTTTAAGTCCTCTTGTATGCAATCACTCCCCCATATAAGAGGGTTCAGCTGGAAATTAAGTCTTAACTCCCATGTATGAAAGCTGGTCTAATCTCTTCTTTAAGGGAAACAAAACAAAGTTCAAAATATGGAACTCAGCATTCCACAGGAAACTGTTAAAAATATTACAACACGCCTTCATGGTTACACTATGGTGAGAAAACTGGAACCATAGATGCTGTTTTTGGATTAGGTAAAGTAGTGTTTCTCATGAAACCCAACATGGTCGAGCCAGGACTAGAATCATAGTCTTAGGGCTGCAGCCAAAAGTTGCATGTTCCAGACTCCAATAAAATAAATAAAATATAAAATAATTAAAATAAAATAAAATAAAATAATAAAATAAAATAAAATAATAAAATAAAATAAATAAAATAAAATAAAATAAATAAAATAATAAAATAAAATAAAATAAAATAAAATAAAATAAAATAAAATAAAATAATAAAATAAAATAAAATAAAATAAAATAGGTCCCCTCCTGGTCACTTTCTTTTCCCCTCCTCTGAGGCTTCCTTTAGAAATCAATGGACTCGGGGCACGGTTCACACCTGTCCATATAACACATGGAATGGCCTGAGAAAGCCTCCAAGAGACGCGGTCAGAACCTAGAAGAGCAGAGGATAAGCCTTCCATTTGGAGCCTGCCTGTTACTATATCATACATTCCCCCCTTTCCTGAGAGGGATGGCAGCCTTCCAGTTCTTTGTTGCATAGAACAAATCTTCAAACCAAACACTAGAGACTGTATCCTCACCCGGCCCTTAGGCCAGAAAAACAAGATGGCAAATGTACTCCCCAAAGAGATTGCCTGCCTTCCCCCTCAGCCTGGTTTCCCTTCATTCTTCCTCCCGAAGTTGTGTGTCAAAATCAATGTGTATCAATTTATATCAAACATTTAGGCCTCAGGTCTAAAAAATGCTAACAGTGAAGTGTAGGCAAGCAAGAATAAGCTCCCATACACCTTCATGTCTAATGTACGAAGCTGCCCAATTGTAGTCCCCCACCCCCCGAAAAAATGCAACATATGAACTTAACTGTTTTTATGTGGGGTTTTTGGGAATTTAAGAACACATTGACAAGCACAGGAATGATCTGAGCTTTTTGTCCGCCTGTGACCCTTTGCCTAGTTCTGTGACCATGACCAGAACATGTATTCATCACTGCAGTACACACCCCTTTCTCAGGACTTTTCCTGACCACCTTCACCCATGCTTATCAGTCCTTTAAGTATTAATATCATGTATTCATTTTTTGATCATCAACTTAGCCCCCTGTTTTCTATTTTCTGTTCCATTGTTTTAAAATAACTAACTTGGAGATATTTTGGTTTTGTTTTTAATTTTATTTTGTGCCCAGCCCTTCTTTAAGTAAAAAGTTTTTAGAAAGATGGTTTCTTTCTTTCAAGGGACTCCTTTTGAATGCTTAGTGATAGATACAGTAACATACTCTTAGTTACATTGAAAATGGGGTGCTTTTCATTTCCAGGTAGAATTCCTAAAAAATAAATGGCATTTTCCTCAGGACCATTTCTTATCGTGTAAGATCAAAATTTTTACTAAAAACTGATTTTTAAAAAACATTTAAGATGTTTTGTCTTGCATCTGATAGAATGGAAGAAATTGGTAGATTAAAAAGTATACACCTAATTATTTGTTCTAAAATTAAAAATAATAAATGGTCTCATTATCATTGAAACTAAATTCATTACTTGAAAGCAGTTGGAACATATTCAATGAAATTTAATGGGCTGCTAGACTATGAGCTGGTATTAACGTTACCTCATTTATATTAATGTAAAGCAAATCATCAAAGCAGAAGCGAAAGTGCCACAGCATTTGTTAGTAAATTCCACTTAACGCTCAGGCAGGGTCACAGACATCATTAATGACACTGTGCTAGTCGCAGCGCTGACTCACTTACTGACAATCTTCCTCTTCATGAAGCCCTTAATTTTGGTCACTATCAAAAAGAATGCTTCATCTTGAAGAGCTATCAAAATATTGATCTGAAATGCGGAGTCTAATTGGCTATTTCACAATTGTATTGTCTAGGGGGAAAATGGTTGGCAAAGTTTGTTGTTTAAAGACAATTATTCTTATAAGAATAAAGAGGACAACGCTACAGATCAATTACCTGTTGGATATCCTAAGTACTGAGTGATTACCTGTCTTATCAGCAATTTATTTGACCCTCAGAAATAGTGTAAAGTTAATTCGTATGCCATGCACATGTGATCACAATTGATAAAGAATTTATGATATAATCATAAATCAATGTTTGTACTCATGCTTCTACTCAGATATATAATAGAGAACATCATTCGTCATATATCTTCAGTACCAAAAACGTAGATATATTGCCATGCTCTATTATTGAATTTGGTATGTTAAAATATTTCAGGATACAGGGGAAAGACTATGCTTGTGTGTGTGTGTGTTTTCTCTCATTCTACAAGGGAAAGTTTTGTTTAGATAAATTTATAATATTTTTGAAAGTTCAAATCAACCTATTAAAATGGGCATTTATTTATTAACCTTTTGAAATAAATAAGTCTTTTCCTTATATACAACTTTCTTCTTATAAAGAAATAGACATTGGATCTTAATAGAGTAGTAATTGAGATGACAAAATAAAGCAACAAATGCTCAGATGGCAAATTTGCCGATTCATCTTATAGAGATAAGCTGATAAAGGGACAGGTAGGACGAGGTACCCAGAGCAATAACTGGGTTATTGCTGATAACTGTTGCAATTAGCCGATCATTTCCTAGTCTTCGACTGAGAGAGATGGACCTCCAGCCTATGGGAAGAGACCTGTGAAGAAGATGCTGTTTTTCTTTTTTTACACGTGCACCGGCATTTAGTATTCTTGGGGCATACCACGGTTGCTGTTTTCCTTACCTAGGTCACAACAAAAGCTTGTTAACAGCTCTCATATCCTGCAGGCCTGCCTCTCCCCAGCACATTTTCCACGTCGCAAAGCCATCTTTCTGAATCACAAACCTAGTAAAGACGCTCCCCTAATTAAAATGGCTCAATGGCTTCCGTTTCCCTTAGGACCCTTTAAACCTTAGGATGGCCAGGACGCCCTTTATTACCTGGCCATGAGCAGCTTCGGCTTTGCTCCTCCTCTCCCTGCCTCACACCCTCTCATCAGCCATAGCCAACTTCTCTCCGCTCCTTTAAGCTGCGGTGCTCTCTCTCTTACAGACTTTGGAATGTTCCTCCTCTTTCTACCTCTCCCAACTTGTCTATCTAGCTCTTTTTGTTCATTTATTTATCCACTAATCGTTTCCTCTAAGAAGCCTTTCCTAAACTCCACCCTACTTGTAGACTCAGTGAGGTACCCTTGCTCTCTGCTCCTACAGTAGCTGTGCTTTCCTTATTGTGACATTTATTAGTCTATTTTTTAATTGACTCTTTAATACCCTAAGCCCTACTGACTGTTAATTCCATGAATGCAGTAACCATGCATGTTCTCCACACTTATCATCGTACCTGCTTGGTACAAAGTAAGAACTTACTAAACAGAAATTGTATAATTTTCAGTTAATTTCAATCCATAGATGTAATGTAGGCCCTAAAATACAAAAGAAAAGCAAAATAAATGTAAAGATCTATATAATTATAAATTTTATATTAAACTTTACTTATTTTAGTCTATTTATATTTTGCTGTGAACTGAACTCTTTAGATTTTCACCCTGTATGCTTTAGAGTCCAGATGCCACAGTCCTGGATCTGTTCCTGCTTTTCTTACACCCACAGATACATGGCCTGTTCTGGGCTGTTTGAGCCTACAGATCAGAACCAAAAGCTCAACTTTCAGTCTAATATTTACAAAAGAAGGGCTTGTCTCTGGAGCACTCCATTGATGTAACTCCGAACCATTGCCAACTCTTCCAACTATTTGTCTCCGAGAAGTAAACTGGCTTTCTTAATACGTGGATTTCTAAGAATTGTGTGACTCACTTCTGAAATGCTCTTTAGTTTTTTTCATTTGCTCTTCCTTTCATGGCAAGTAAAAGAGAAAATGTGCCAGAGGGTGATCGATGAAGTTTTTATCAAGTGATGATAATATCTATCCAATAAAAAAATGATTCTTGTGGCAACCATGCTTAGTATCATTTCACTCTACCTTATATTTTCCTCTTCAATCACTACATTACTTAGATGGAAGGAGCCTCACTGGGATGAGCCTCCCAGCAGCGTGTGTTTGTAACTTGGCCTTTTATGAGAGACATCTTGAAAAGTATTTTCTCCTTCAATATTTTAAAGATACTTTCAACAACCTTCAATGCTAGTTTAAAATATAATGTTATTTATCAACCTAGAACTAAACAACTTTATTGGACAGCTTTAGTTTTCTATGGGTAGAACTCCAGAAAATGGAACATGAAGATAATTCTGAGAATGAGATAATGAGTTTTTAAAATTTACAATTTGAATTTAAAAATATCATAAAGTACAACTTATAAACATATGGCCACATAGAGAGACATAGGAATATGTGCTTCTATACTTTTTCATTAGCTTTACCTTGTCTATTCTGAAGAGGATAGGTGTCCTGGAAATATTCCTTTTTGCTCTTATTTTTCCTTTAATTTTGTTCTTTTCTTACTTTCATTGGCTTAAATGAAATGTAATTTAAATAGTTTAAATATAAGATATTTAGCCATAAATATCTTAAATATAATAGTTAGAGCCAGAGATGATAGTTTAATTGTGGCAATGAGGTATATAATCCTCTCTCTCTGTCTCTCTATCTCTGTCTCTGTCTCTCTCTCTCTCTCACACACACACACACATACACACGCATGGGCACAAACAAATACACATTTAAGCATGCAGATAATATGCATTCCTATAGGAGGATACAGGGATTTATGTACACAGAAAATACAATCTCCCTACAAGTGCGTAGATATACAATTTATAGTTTCCTATTATTGTAAAACTATTAAGCTCTAATATGTGTAAAGTTGTTTGTGAGGCGAATTTGTATCACAGTGGTGTACTTAGAAGACTTACATCCTATTTATATAACTCCCCAACTAAAATCTAACAAAAAGTATTTTAAGAGGATTAAAACATAAAGAACTTGACAAATGAAAAAATAGCCATAAATGGACTAGAAATGATGAGAAATTCCTGAAAACTAGAAAGCCAGCACGATTAAAATGATATATGTGTACAAAAGACTGCTACAGCAGTGGAAGCAATCCAACATCATAGCAGTAGATAAAATGAACACAAACGGCCACTGAGGAAAACACTGGATAACTGATAGAGAGCCATAGTCAGAGCCACTGCATCATCCCTTTCCCTGTCCCATTTGAGCTGTGGAGTGGGTCACAACATTCATCACCAAAAGCTAGATATGAGAGTAAGGGAATCTTGACGTGCTAAGCATTTAACCAAGGAATTGCTGGACTCATAGGCTGTACCAGGAGAGCAAAACCAGGAAGAAAACTATGTCACAATACTTTTTCATCAAAATTAATAGAAGGTGGATCCTGTTCTCAGAAGCTGTATCCATACAGAATAGTTAGGAGCTGTGAAAATATGAACTCCCCCCACCCCCCCGCAAATTACCAAACTTTTGGAGAAGTTTAAAAAAAAATCATGACAGAAAAAGGATATGAAATCTATATGTGAAAAGCAGGAGAGCCCATCCCAAATCTTGGAAATTTTAAATTTCATAGCATTTTTTTAAAGTGTCATATTTAATAGGATACTAAAAATAGCTCAGGGGTGAATGAAAAGCCTGGAACACTAAAAGGTTATCTTAGAATACACACAAAAACAAAGGGATGGGGTGGGGGGGGGGAGAGTCAGCGGACATAGAGGACAGATTCATCTAATCCTAATGAGTTGGGAACTCAGAATCTACTTAATAGGGATTCCAAAAAGAGAAAGTAAACCAAGTGAAAGAAATGATAAAGTAAAATAGAAAATTTCATGGTTCAATAAAATGAATAAATTGACAGACTAATCCTAAAATGCATTTGAAAATGCAAAAGACTCAGTACAATATTGAAGAAAGAAAAAACCTGTGTGGTCACAGATTTCAAAACTTACTGCAAAGCTACACGTACCAAAACAGTGTGGCACTGGCATATGAATAGACATATAAATCAGTGGAATAAAACTCCAGAAATAAACCTTAACACTTATGATCACTGATTTTTAACTAGGATGCCAAGATAATTCAATGGAGAAAAGAAGTTTCTTTTCAACAAATGGTGCTAATATCTACATGTAAAAGAATGATGGTCGATTCCCACCTTATACAATACAGAAAAAATAATGTGGGTCACAAACTTGAAAATCAGAGGTAAAAGTTACAAAACTAACTCAATAACAACAAAAGCTCCAAATCAATCAAATTTTAAAATGGGCAAAAAACTTGAATAAACGTTTCTTCAAATAAGATATACAAATGTCTCTAAGCACATGAGAATCAGCACCATGGTAAGATATCACTTCTCACTCACTAAGATGGCCATAATAAAAACTCTCTAAATAAAGTTGGGCATTTTAATGTGACTTTAAAACAGAATGAATATTATAAGGCTTGATGATTTAAAAAGCAGCAATTAAGTTTTCAAAAGATGAATATAAAAATTAGAGGACAGGTTCAAGAATGAATAAGTACTCAGTTCGATCATCTCTCATAGCAGGCAAGTCCATAGATACTGCGGAGGAATCGAACACTAGTGTATGACATAATGTAATGCAAACCACTAGGAGAAAGTAAAAGTTATATAAATAAACAAGTCAGAAATTGGAGAATGAGGGGGAATACAGAAAGCTGTGTGAGATAAATTTCTCATCTTTTCCAAAAAAGAGGTAGTATATATTTTTTAGAGTAGATAAATCAAGAAATAGAGTAAATATATAAATAACATAGAGAGAAAATCCACAAATTAATTATATATGTAATATGTAATACTCTATATAATAGATCATAAGTATATAAACTATGTAAAGCATACACAAATGGTATGATAGAGAACTAAAAAGAGAAGTGGGTGTGCTGTTTTCCTGAGGGAATGGATATTGGCAATAGGGAGATTACTATTTTTCATTTTGTTTAGTTTTCTTAAAAATATTTTGTGGTGTACATCATTTTATAGACTTAAAAACAAATTAAGAAGTACATATTTTGGAGACAGAAAAACTCCCAGCTCTGATTTGCATGAACATTAACAGGACAGAGTCGAAATGTCACCATCAATTTTTCTATTAAAAAGGCAGTACAGTAAGTGTAAGTGCATGGAAAATATCCCTAGGAAGCCAACTTTCTCAGTCATTGCCCAAAGCTCATTCCTCAGTAGCACTGTTTCCGAAGCTGATAAGTATTATGCAAGTCTTTTAGTTTTTATATTTTTTTCTGTGTTCGTCATATTTCAATATTTTTTCAATCACATGGTAATTCAGGGAGACATGGTTGAAAATATTCAATGCTAAATGTCCTTGAATTAATGCATCTTAAGCCATGTCTTTTGTTTGAAGTGGGCCTTTGTAGCCTTTATAGCCTTTCTTTCTGCATGCTACTGATGCTTATTTCTAATTTTTAATGTATTTGTTTACAAGAAAACTGAAATGCAAAACAGAAATGAAGCCTCAGAAGCTCGAGATCCAAGTGCAATACTTAAAGAAAAAAAATGACAACCGTCTCCCCCAATCTCTAATAAAAAAGCACTCAGACTTACCAAGAACAAGAGGCAAAACAACACACACACACACACACACACACACACACACACACACACGGCATCACAACAAGCAAACAAAAGAAAAAGAAGTTCGTGGAGTTAGATGGCGTTATCTTTACAGATCAGGAAAGTAAAATGCAGGGCTTCAAACTAAACAGAAAGCTTAAGACAAGCACTGATAGAAAGGAATGAAATAATGGGCTAAAAATAATGAGCAGGATTTATAAAGTCAACATAGAGTATCATAAAAGAACATAAACCAAAATCAGCTATAAATATTAAAGTATAAATTAGGACTAAACTTCAGAAAAAGAAGTTAATGCTATCGTGAAAGGGGGACAATGTGGATTTAAGAATGAGGAAACAGAGTAATGGAAGATTTATGTCCTGAGGCCAAGGACAGGTTGGAGCAGAATTCTAGTAAATGGCATCAATGCAAGTTAAGGAATTATCGGTAACACTAAACATAAATTCAATATTGTTGATCAAATCTACATCATGAATAGCTTTAATTCCATGTGCACAATTGTAATCTTAATTGTGAAAAGGTGTTTTTTAATGATAATATTTCATGTAATTCCTTTATTTAGCAGATGTTTATTATAGGCTTTAATATACAAAACTGTAGCATGCCAAGGAGTTGTAGTCAGGGTTTAAACATATTAGCATTACTGAAAGAGCCAGAAAATAACCGATTTCTAAGTATTTCTGTTATATTACCACTATTTTTTTAAATTTGTGGTCCAAGAGTGAAATTGGGCTTCATGATAATTAATTCCCTGACAGTTTTATACTGAAAGAAAAAGATCATAATGATGAAGACTAACATAAATGTTGACATTTAACAAAATGTTGTAAAAGAAAATTTTATTATACTACAGTGGCTACTTACCAATTGATTTCTTAATAACCCAAAAGAATAAATGGACCTAACAAAAGTCTCTAAATTACTGTTACAGAATAGCTTCTGTGGGTATATCTTCCTTTTAAAGATGATGGAATTGCTCAACTGCTATCCTTGGCTTCCCATGGATCATGAAAAATCATGAATTCAACTTTCTCAAGCCCTTTATCTTTGGGTCAAAGGAGATTAAACAGGCTCTTGAGGTCATTATCACTTGTTCATTGTTAAGGTTAAAATACTTTCAGAATATGAACAGAGTTTAGCTCAGATAAAAGAGAACATAAATGTATCCACAGAGCTTGGAATTTTAAAATGTTTTAAAATCATTTAAAGATGTAACATTCTATTTAAATATATTATTTTTTACACTTAGAATGAAAATCTAAGTGTACAGCATTTTATTTTTGTTTATAAATGTAATAATTTCAAAATGATCCCTTTGGTGTGTTGACCTATGAAATTCTCTTGGCCTGTGTGATATTCATTAGCTGTCATCATTAAGTCTATAGTAAATAATCCATTTCTGCAGTTATTTTTAAAAGACATCCTGATAAAGCCTAAAACAGAATTATTCTGCCTGTATCTTGCCCTGGAATGAGATATGCAATTAAATTACCACTTAACAGTAATAACATCTGTATGAAGATGGTTTGTTAAGAAATTCAGGTCAAGAATGCTAGCTAGAAGAGCATTCCTTTTGCTTTTAGCTAGCATCCTTTCCAGGCATTCCTTGCTACAAAAGAAGATAAAAGAAAGAAAAAAAGGGGGAACAAAGATTCTTTGTAATCATTGGTGCTTAACTCTGTGAGGCAGATGACTACTGACCCCGAGTACTCTGTAATTTCCTTGTTCAGCACTCTGTCTTGTCAGGTTGTAAAAGCAAAAGGTTCTCCAGGGTTGTTCTGAACATAAGTTTCTTTGCTCTTTTGTACATACTGACTACTGTGCCAGTATTTCTTTGTAATTATCCATTTTTAGTTTGTCTTCTCCCCTGTTTACTTAAAGTGATGCAATATAGATTGGGGAGGGGGCGGGGATATCTGTGCTATCATTTTCATACTTTCCAAAATATTAAAAGCCACATTTTATTATTATCCCAATATTTTCTTAGTGTGCCATATCTAAGACAGGTTTGATATTTTAAAATATGTCTTTAAGGAAATCAACACAATTAACTGAGTTATGCTTGGGGAGGTTCAGTGTTGTCGCATTAATATCTAAGCTCATTTTTAAAAATAATTTATCTGCTTTTTTACGTAGCTTTGTTTCTACAGGGTGACCTAAGGATTGGAATAATTATTCCTCCCATCCTGTGCTTGGTACTGATGTTTGGTTTCAGATGTTATAAAATCAGCGTGGAGTATGAGTAAGTTATTCATAATACAGCTGCTAATGAAGTGTGGACATGACTTGAATAACGACTATCCTAGCCCTTTAATAGGCTTCATCTCAGGCTCGTAATAAAACCCTACATTGTTTCTATAATCCAGTGGAATTTTACCAACGTCAAATTAAGACACATAAGAGCACATTCTTAAAGCATGATTCATAATCCTTAGGAAATGACTGTAATTGATTTACAACAAACCAGCTGTACTGAGAACTCAGCAGCCCCAGGTGATTATAACAGTTGTGCTTGAGTAAATCTGTGCGCACAACATGCTATTCTGGAATTTTTTATTTGTCAGATTGTAAAGTCCAAAGACAAAACACGTGGTTAATGGAGAACTTTTAGCAAAATGTACTGCAGAATGATCCAGCGTAGGTAAACATTTGTTTAAACACATTAATAAAAATGTCAGACACATTTAAAATGCACATAAAGAATCTATAAAGCTACCATATGTTTCTAAAATGGAAGAATTGTGTTCCCTTTCGTAGATTCTGCCTAGGTCAGGCTCTCTCCTTTTGCAAGATTCGGGCGCAGGCCGCGCAGCGTATCTGAAAGTGACAGAGCGAGCCGCCCGCACAGTCTTCTCGATTACACGCGCCTTGTTCCATTAGCTCCAGCTAATTACTAGCCTCAGTCTTCTAGGCTATGAATTTAAATTGAGTAAAATGAGTGGTCATTTATTATGATTTCCTTCTAGTCATTTGAAATTCATCAGACCACTTTCATTACATGTAAAAATACTAGAAGTATAATAGTCCAAATCTTTCACCACCTTATTCAGAAACAGAATAAGTGTGGGTATTAAAGGTGACATAGTTGGGATTAACCCTGGTTTTTTGCTTGACAGCTTTTGCCCACAACATATGTTCAGTGCTCTCAGGGTTATTACAGAGAACACGAACTAATCAGGTGGACAGGCTCACAAACAGTGCCTAGGACACGGGGTGGTCGCCCAGTGCTAACAAGGAATGTCCAAATCGCTTGCAAACGTGGTCAAAGAATTCCAGGATTTGTCATTTCGATTGTGGTTTTTAAAGCCGTGGTTAAAATAATCATGTTGCTGATGGAGCTTCTGGACTGAAAGGTGAGATGCTGGGACGACCTTATTTGCCATTGTCATAAAGAGAGGGAAAAAGTACGGGCTCTGTAATAATTCTGGCATTGATTCAACCACCTACGTGTTTTACCTTTAAAAATAATTTGTGGCTAGGGTTTCTTCTTGAGGCTAAATTTCTTAAGGGGAATTAATAGCAGAAACTTTTGCCCGGCCGGGTGTGGCTCAGTGGTTGAGCGTCGACCTAGGATCCAGGAGATCGGGGTTTGATTCCTGGGCAGGGCACATGCCCGGGTTGTGGGCTGCAGCAGGTCAACGACTCTCATCATTGATGTTTCTATCTCTCTCTCTCCCTCTCCCTTCCTTTCTCTGAAATCAATAAAGATGTATTAATAAAAAAGAAATATCAGGAACTTTTTTTGTTCAAAAGTTAAAACTATCAGGACTATTTATTAATAGCCATCTACTTACTAATTCTTTCCTCTATTAAGAGAAAATGTTAACTATAATTGCAAAGATTATTCAGAAATTCAGATTCTTCAAATAAGGTAATTTGATGATTTTGCTCATCTAATTTTACAAGTATTTTAAATTTACTTGAAAACTGCCACTAGTCTCCCATGCAGTAGCACATACATGAGCGTGTGGGTATGTGGCTTCTTCTCTTTTTGTTTTTTTAAACATGCCTTTATTAATTTGAGAGAGAGGAAGAGAGAGAGAGAAAGAGAGATAGAAACATCAATGATGAGAGAGTCATTGACCGGCCGCCTCCTGCACACCCCCTGCTGGGGATCAAGCCAGAAACCCAGGCCTGTGCCCTGACCAGGAATCAAATCTCAATGCCCTGGATCCTAGGTCGATGGTCAACCACTTAGCCATGCTGGCCGGGCAAACTATTCTTTTTTTTAATCTATCACATATTTCATGTCACTGCAAGAGGTCTCCTAGACAACTAACTGGAGCATATCACTCTTTGTTTGCAAACAAAATCAGAATGGAAAAATTACAGGTAATATTTAGCTAAATGAAGTAATTTGAGAATTATAAGGAGAGTTTTATTGGGAAGAAAACTCAGAATTATGAGATTTCCAAGTAAAAGAGACACATTAAGAAACTGGATATGTCTGCAAGGACAATAGGCAAACAAAGTCCTCTGGGTTCACCAATTATTCTACTGACTTCCCTTAAATTTTTAGGGGTTTTTGTTTGTTTTTTAAAATCCTCATCAGAGGATATTTTTTCCATTGCTTTTCAGAGAGAGTGGAAGAGAGTGGAAAACAGAGAGAGAGAGAGAATGTTGATTTTTATACTACTTTGTAGATGTGTGAATTTGGGCAAGTCGCTTAACTTTAATGAGTCTCAATTTTATCAAGAAAATATACATAATAATACCTATTAAATACAAGTGTTGAAGAAGATTAAAATAAAAGCCATTTTGGCAAAGCTTTTGGTAGAGTATCTGACACATAGGAAGTGCTAAGTAAGCGGCATCTATTATATTTATGAGACAATAATCTTGGTCACTCCATTTTGAGTTTCAGTCCTGGCTCTAGGCTCTAATCTTGGGGGAGAATATTCTTATTAGTTCTATTTCTATTTGACAAAGACATTAATTTCCTCTCTTTTTCATCTCCTCGTTAAGAAATTGTGACTTTTTCTGCCCAGGACTGTGCTTTTCTTTGACTGCAACTTGAAATTGCATTTTATCAATCACCTCAACTACTTAAACCTCTAGCATTTCCACCCCCATAACATTAACATAACTGCACTCAAATTCATGCTTATCTGCCTCTGAGAAGAGTCATCCCCTCCCCCGGTCCACAGTTACTTTCTCCAACTCCTGTGGATCTCATTTTACCCCACTTCTAGTTATCTCACTCCTTCAGTAATCTCTTCCCCTTCATTGTTTCCTTCCTCATGATTGCCTTTTATCCCCATCAATAAGCATGTTTCTGCATGTATCATCTTAAGAAAAAAATCCTGCTTAAGGTTTCCTCTATTTCTTCCATTCATAGCCAAGAGTCTTGAATGTAACCACCCTGCTATTCCCATTTTCTCACACTTTTATTCATTTATTAAGCTAAAATCTTGCTATTGACGCCACCTTTCCATTGGAAACATTCTCCCCTGGTCACCTTGACCTGTTGTCTGTAACGCCCAGTGGACACTTTTTGGTCATTATTTGCAACATTTGAAAACGCTGATCATGGTCTCCTGGAAGTTGACCTCTCTTAGTTTCCAAAAGCACCAGTCTCTCCAGCTCTCCTCCTACCTCTCCGGCGGCTTATTGTGACCCACAAGGGCCTTTTCTTGTACCTGTTTCAGCATTGTCATTTTTCTATCTTTAGATCTTTCATTCGATAGAAGCACGGTTGTTGGTCTGACCGACACCCATGATAATTATCTACATCTCCAGGTTGGCATCTTAACCATGGCGTTGGCCCACAAAACCACTGCCTAAAAACCACCACTTGGACACCATTTCAAACAAAACTTGGCAAAAACAGCGTAACAAGACCCTTTTACAACTCACAAATCTTAATTCTCTATCTTGGAGGTTTATACCATCAGGTTGCCAGTCTCCCGAGATATCTAAAGGTTATTTTAGATTTCTCACTTCCCCGACATTCACTCCATTTCAACATTTTGTCAATTTTACCTTTGATATACTTCACAATTTATTTTCCTTCTCTTCCACCACTGCCATTGCCTTATGTTATACCTTCATCTGTTCTTACCTGGATTTCCTATTTATCTTCCCTTCTATTCTTCCTTTCCCCTCCCCAGTCTGTTACCTACACGGACACAAAAGTGATTTTTCTGAAGTATAGATCAGAGCACATCATTCTCTTAAATCATTCCAAGTCTTTCTGTTGTCTTCAAGATAAACTCTGCCACGAGATGCATCTGTCATGGTCTTCTCCCACCACTTTCCTCTCTCTCTATATATATAGTTGTGTTATCATCTTGCTGAGATACTTGTAGACCCTGAAAGATTCTCCATGTGCTCATGTCTTGACTCTCTCCATACTTTTCACATTATTTTTCAATTAATCACATCCTCCTGTCCTGGTTCTTTAATATTCATCTCAGCTTTCACCAATGTGAAGAGACTTTCTTTACCTCCTGACAGAGTTAGATGTGCCTCCTCTGTGCTTCTGCTGCAGGTGGTAGGTATTTCTACAACAGCTCTTATCACTGTGCATTTTATTTATTCTTACTCACTCTACTATGAGGTTCTTCAAGAAGAAAACATGGCCTTCACTTTATCAGCTGCACAGGTCCTCTCACCTAATGCAGATTTGACACTCTGTAAAGATTCATGAAAATAATAAACTAACCCGTCACCCCAATTTGTGTTCCTTGGCCTCTGCCGTCAGCCCCTTGCAGTTGCTGATGTGTGTATACTGTGGTCTTTTCTCTCTATTTTGCTCTTCCTATTTTCCTTTCTGATCCTTGCTTTTCAGGTTTTTACAACAGGAAGTTTACCTAAATATATCTGTTATGGAAATCTCTACCTCTTCTTTCTGTGAGTTCTGATTTTCTTTGACATTTCTCACTGAATCCTACTTCCACTAATTACAGGCTCTTAGGTCTTCAAAACACCAGTACATCAGTAGTGCAACTTGTGCAACTTGTTTGCTTAGAGATTGAATTCATCTCAAATAAAGTCCATTACATTGCTCTCAAAAAGTTACTAATTTAAATGCCCTCTAACATGTTAAACTGAATTGATATATTATCTTGGGGAATTATAGCTTTGATTTCTCTTAAAGCATGCAATATACTAAGGCCTAACATTCATGTTTCAGTATCAATTTATTTCCTTTTGAAAGGTTATATTTAAATCTACAGTGACTCTTTAGAAAGAAGAGTGCTTTGCTTATGGCCAGAACCATTCTAAAATATTCCTTATACTCACAAGCAAGGGTAGTTCCAAGGGAAAATATACCATAAAACATGGAAATGAGTTACAGATTTAATGCAGACATTTCATAGAAGGGTATATCATAGAAGCCTCATTCTAACTAGAACCTATTTTTGTGTTTTTATTTTTTAAAAAGGACATTGCTTTAGGGTAATGATAATAAAGAAATAACATTTATAGATGTTATATACTAGATGGCTAGTATGATTTCAAAGCCTTGTCTAAATTATAATCTCCAAAAGTCACCATTCTTTCTTTTTTCTTTGGAGTCAAACTTAATTAGAGGGTCTTTAAATTGATCAAACTTAATATACTAGGAGAATTTCCAAATATGTTTTGGTCACCGTATATATACACCTATGATGTGCTCAGCTAAACTTAATTTTGCAATTCCATAAATATAAATTGAAAGATCAAAATTCCACAAATTCAAAAGCTAAGTGGTCTATATAACCATAAGAAACGTGATACATATGATAGCTTCAAAGGCTGTTTTATCCTGGAAGAACTTGCCATAGCAGCATGACATATAATTATTTTCAAAATATATCTTAGTCTCTAAACTAAGAAGTGGGCAACAAACACATATACAAAATTAATTAAGAAAGGAATACAAAGCTTATTAGGATTAGAAAAATATTCAACTTCACAAAATAATCAAAGAAATGCAAATTTAAGGAGCCAATGTATTGGTAAGGTTTTGGGGAAATGTACACTCCTATACAGGACTGATGGAATTTGAATTGATAAGAAGTTTTTGCAGGACATTTGATAATAATTTTTTAAAAATCATAAAAACATGTTATTTTGATTCTGAAATTCAATGTATCAGAATCTACCCTAAGAAAACAATCATATATGTATGTGAAGATTCAGTTTCAAATATGTCCTTAGCTTTATTGTTAATAGTGACACATACACACACACACACACACACAAAGAAACAACCCAAGAATCCAATAATAGAAGATTGGCCAATTAATTATTTAATAATAGCAAGAGACATTTTTAAATGATGTAGGAGAATAAATAAAACCATTAGAATCATTTATTATATGTAGTTTAAATAAAAAAAGGAGATTGTAATTATGTGTATAATATGATCCTAGTTTGGAAGCAATAAAGTTTTGTAACTAAAATCACAGTTTAGAATTAGATACATAAATTCCAGTTTGGGCTGTACCATTTTCTGGTTATGTAACTCTTAGGATGTTACTTTAACCTTTCTGAAATTCAGTTTCCTCATCTATAAAATGTGGTTAAGGAACTTCCAAATTTGCAGGGCTTTTGTAAGGTTTCAATGAGATAATCCATCATTTATTGAACATTATTTGTCAAAATTCTTGATATAAAATGTGTATTTTGTGTCATATTTCATATTATGTTCCATATATGTATTTAATATACACATATTATGTATGTGACATACATATATTAAATCTATGTCTATGTCTATGCCTATTCATCAATATTTTTAAATTTTTTAATTGATTTTTTTAGAGAGAGAGGAAAAGGGAGAGAGAGATTGATTTGTCATTCCACTTCTTTATGCATTCATTTCTTCATTCTTGTATGTGCCCATCCTGGGGATTAAACCTGAAACCTTGGGGTATCAGATGATGCTCAAAACAACTGAGCTATGTGGTCAGGGCCCTCGATATTTTTAAAGTGACAATTTCTCAGTGATGAGGTTGTGTCTAGTTATTCTGTATATTTTTTTATTTTTCTTCAGTGAATTAATCTAGCTTTTAGAATAAGAAAGAAATACAATTGCATAGGTCAGGCTACAGTAGGGAGCGCAGCAGTAATATCCAAGCCCTGAAATTTCAGGAGCTTATTTCTCGCCTCTGCAACATGTGCACGCGGGCGGTGGCTCTCTGGGGAGCACGTGCTAAGCAGCGATGAGTCTGTTCACATCAAGAAGCTACACCTGCCTTCTAGGTGTGCACAGAGGGGAGGGGCTGGAGGGCTCTCTGAGGCCTTTTACTGCCTCGCCCAGAGGTGACACCTGTCCCTTCCACTCCCAAACCATTGACCAACACAATCATTTGGTCCTTCCCATCTGCAATGGGACTGGAAAGGGTGGGTGAACATGCAGATATGTGATATGTGGTAAGAATGAAATGTCTCTTCCAGAAAAAGTGATCACTCAATGAAAACAAAATAAACAGATTTTACTAAATTCAAAAGAGTATTTCATGTGTTCACTTGACAATTTTCATATTTTTCTAATCTTTCAAAGAGAGTACAAGTTATAGCATCTCTTTAACTTTTTCCCTAGACAGGCCTCCCGTAACAACTACAACTGAAGAATCCCGAGTTAAACTGGCATCCAAGAAAGACTATTTTAGGACTGGCCTCCCACTAACTTTTGGGATAATACTAAAAGGGCTCAGTTTCACTATTTATAAAATAAGTGAGTTAAATACTATACGCTCTAATGTCCTCTCCAGCTAAACACACAGTGCCTTCTTCATCAGTATGTCCCTGTCAGCTGAGAGCTTTGTTATTACTCTAAGTTCAATTTATTTAAGCAATCCCATCTTTTCATTGGTAACATTAGTGTCATAAACCTAAATTAAATGTCACGTGATAGTTATTTTTGGAGCTTTCCCATGGAGTTCTTGGTAAAATTAAGGGAAATAAATATACTTACAGGATGAATTACAATTCTGTGTCAGCTTAGCTCTTTTCAGCGAATCAAGCCTCTCAGAACATGGGTGAAAAGAGTAAGGTGAAATTCATTTCATAGCTGATGCTTTCAACTACCTTCCAAGATAGGTATGGTTATAGTCATTATAAATGTAAGGAGATGAGACTTATTCAAGTTAACAGTGAGTAATCAAATAAGGCTTTGAAATAACTCAAGTTCTCAATCCGGGGATTATGTCACTTTTGTACATTTTGTACACAACCCTGGGTCTGTAGGGGAGGCAAACTTTTACCTTGCTTTGGCTAGACCTGAGAATTAAATTGAGCTAAGCCAGATTAACAGGAGAAAAAGCATACAAATGTACTTAATACAAGTTTTACTTGACACAGGAAACTTCAAAAGGAATTAAAAGACCCAAAGAAACAGCAAAACCTACTTGTTTTTATATTAGGCTGAGCAAAGAGAGACAATTGTGGGAAAGTGACTAAAATATGTGGAGAGGCTAAACAGAGATAAGAATGATTTTAACACGGTCTGTTTGTATAAAATTCTCTGTCTCAACTTCTCACCCTTGATGATAATGTTACTTCTGGCTGGCATGGGGAGGACCTCTTTCATATAGAAATTTCACCTCCTGCTTTTAAGAAAAAGAGGGAAAGTCAGCATATTTTTCTCTTATTTGCTGGTTTGCAAGTGCCTTTAACTCAAATAGTCAATATGCCAAAGCTGCATGTTTTGGGGTGGCATGTTCTGAACTACTTCAGGCCAAGTTGGAACAGCAATACTACTGCTTTATTTTAATTAAAAGAGATCTGGGAGCTCCTGTGAACCATCCTGGGAAAAGCTAGGCCATGCTACTACAGACAGTCTCACTCAGAAGAACCTAAGAAGACCAGTGTGGAAGTAACTGCAAAGGGAAATGGTAACAATGCCTGCACCTCTAGTTTATTTTACTTTTTAGCAAATGGGTTCAGTATAAAAAATGCAGGATTTCTCTCTCTCTCTGTCTCTCTGTCTCTCTCTCCCTCTCTCTCTCTCTCTCTCTCTCTCACACACACACACACACACACACCCCTTCTCCAAAGATAGGGACCATATATATATCACTCACTACTCTCATAAGTGACTGGTGCTTAGCATCTTAAGACTCATTTGAAAGATTGAAAATATATTTTCCCAGCAGAACACAGTAAACTTTTTAGTATACAACTGAATTTTTACATAAAAAATCCTAAATATAGCTTTCTAATGTGGAATTTATTATATCTGGCACAAAGGGAAAAGAGAGGAAAAAAAAAATCAAAACCAGAGGGGCATCATCCCAAGTTGGAAAAGCAAAGTGATCCACTAATTAACTGAAAAATATCCTCCTCTGAGAGAAAGCAGATTGGAATACTGGCGAGACTCCCATGTTAAGTGACTATAGTATGTCACATAATATCACTCATTTTAAATGTTGAAATCATCCTACTAGATATCTCACTTTATATTGGAAAGCACCACTACTGTTCATATCATATAATAGCTCTTGGTATAAGTGTGTTAAATATAGGGAAGAAGTACTTGGCAAACTTTTTTTTTTTTTAATACTACCAAAAGCCCATACAATAGAAGAAGACTTCTTTAAAACTAGCAATGGCATTATGAGTCATGATGTAGATAATGAGATGTGTACTGAAATCAGCACTGATGAAGCTAACAAAGCCAACTTGTGTTCAAAGAATAATAAAGGACTGTGTGTGAATGTCAATCCTTTCTTTATTGTTTTAATCAACAATATATGCCTTCTGATATTAGGTAAGTATTGAACAATGGTGAAATTAAAGACATGCTAAAACCAAACTCATTTAGTACACACTTTTATAGTCTGTGAAAAATAACAACAAACAATAACACAATTGGTGAATTGATACAAGTATGGAAGCAGCCAAGCAGAATGATACGTGCTCCACTGACCGGTCATTTCCCCATCTCTCTCTATCCCTCCTTATTCTATGAGAAACAACAATACTGAAATTAGGCCAATTAATAACCCTACAATGGCCTCTAAGTGTTCAAGTGAAAGGAAGAGTCACACATCCCTCACTTTAAACAAAAAGCTAGACATGATTAAGCTTAGTGAGGAAGGCATGTCAAAAGCTGAGATAGGTGGAAAACCAGGCCTCTTGTGCCAAACAGCCAAGTTGTGAATTCAAAGAAAAAGTTCCTGAGGGAATTAAAAGTACTACTCCAGTGAACACACAAATAAGAAAGCAAAACAGCCTTATTGCTGATATGGGAAAAGCTATAGTGGTCTGGAGAGAAGATCAGCCACAACATTCCCTTAAACCAAAGCCTAATGCAGAGCAAGTCCCTAACTCTCTTTAATTCTTTAAAAGCCCAGATAAGTGAGGAAGCTGCAAAAAATAAGTTTGAATCTAGAAGAGGTTGGTTCACTAGGTTTAAGGGGAAAAGCTGTCTCCATAACATGAAGTGCAAGCTGAAGCAGCAAGTGCTGGTGTAGGAGCTCAGCAAGCTATCCAGAAGATCTAGTGGAGATAACTAATGAAGGTGGACACAATAAACAACAGATTTTCAGTGCAGATGAAAGAGCCTTATAGTAGAAGATGCCATCTAGGACTTTCACAGTCAATGTCTGTATCAAAGCTTCAAAGGACAGGCTGACACTCCCATTAGGGGCTAATGCAGCTGGTTACTTCAATATGAAGCCATGCTCACTTACTACTCTAAAAATCTCAGGACCTCATGCCCTGCTGGTGTGGCTCAGTTGAATGGAGTGATGTCCTGTACACTGCAAGGTCATGGGTTTGATTTCTGGTCAGGGCACATACTCAGGTTGTGGGTTCTATCCTGGTCTGGGTCTGGGTGCGTTCAGGAGGCAACCTATCGATGTTTCTCTCTCTCTCTCTCTCTCTCTCTCTCTCTCTCTCTCTCTCTTTCTCTCGCTCTCCCCCCCCCACCCCTTCCTCTCTTTCTAAAATCAATAAAAACATATCCTTGGGTGAAGATTAAAAAAAAAGTTTAGGTCCCTTAAGAGTTATGCAATATACATTCTGCCTGTGCTCTAGAAATAGAACAGCAAACCTTGGATGACATCACATCTGTTTACAACAAGCCCACTGTTGAGATATACTGTTTAGAAACAAAAGATTCCTTTCAAAATATTACTGCTTGGTGGCAATTCAATGACCATCCAAGAACTCTGATGGAGATGTACAATGAGATTAATGTTGTTTTCATGCCTGTTAACACAACACCTATTCTGCATCCCATAAATCAATTTGAATTTCAAGTCATATTTAAGAAATGCATTTCATAAGGCTATAGCTATAGCTGTCATAGATAGTGACTCCTCTGATAAATCTGGGCAAAGTAAATTGAAAACCTTCTGAAAAGGAGTCACCATTCCAGATGCCATTAAGAACATTTGTGATTCATGAGAAGAGGTAAAAATATCAGCATTAACAGGAATTTGGAAGTTGATTCCAACCCTCATGGATGAATTTGAGGGGTTCAAGACTTCAGTGGAGGAATAAATACAGATGTGGTGCAAATAGCAAGATAACCAGATTAGAAGTGGAGCCTGAAGATGTGACTGAATTGCTGGACATCTTATTATTAACAACCTTACCATATCAAACGACCCTTCAGGCACTGCTGGAATAATGTTTTGTGGCTACAGCTTCCATTTTTCTCCTGACAGAATAGCTAATTTAACTTTTTATGTAAGTCAGTGCCAGGGAAAGGCTTATCTCATCACATTATCTTTTATTTTCAGGTCTCACCAAATGGTCCCAGGGATATTTTACAACCAAAACGTACTTTTTCAATTGAAGCATCCTGTGATGACTGTTGGGAAAACAAAGACACACATGCATAGAAACATCAAATAAACAACAAAACTGGATCACCAAAACATCCATGTTGAAAGAATAAGTTCCCATTAGAACTAGACAACAAGTTGAATTTCTGAAGGTCAAATATAATCAACTTCCTTCTCTACTAAGAAAAGTACTTGTTCTATTACTTTAAAAAGAAAAGATAAGGAAGGAGAGGAGGGAAGGGGAGGGGCTTTCTTTCTAATAGTCAAAATAAGCTGAAAGCTTTTCTATTCAAAATGAGATTGCTTTTGCTCCTAACACTGATAGGTATTTCTTGCTTTCCCCCCACCTCTTCTCTTTACAGGACACTGGCTCTGGGCTATCCCCTGGCTCTGCTTGCTGTGCTCAGGCAATATGACCTACACAAATCCAAGGTTATGCCAGGGGGCTAGACGAGGCTACACTCTACCCATCCACATAATTGGATTCTCTATTGCTTCATGAAACACCCAGCCCATCCAATCTGGCCCCTCTCAGAGCTACATTCTCTCAGATCAACAATCTGTTTCCTGGACTTTTATTTTTCTATATATTAACCCTCTCTCCTCTCAGCTTCCATACATGGTTACTTTCATTCATTGCTTATTTTTTTCTAAAACCACCCTCAGAAGAAAGTGACAATAGAGCCCCCGACCCCAAGTTCCAGAAGTGAAAGATTGGACAGAGGAAAAGGGAGCACCCAAGCCACTGGGGTGCATCCAGCTTAGCTCTTGAAGCCTGTACAGTGATCACAAGATAAAGGGAATGCAAGTCTCTTGCTACTGGCAGGCATTGCTTCCCTCCGGAAACTTGGCAAAAAAAAGTGAAGAAATAAATAGACTATGAAGAACCTTTGTGGAGGGACGAAAGTGAGGAAAGTCTTTTTCATTTGTGTTTCCCACATACTTCATGGCAATTGACTCAGCTTTGTCCCTGAAAAAGCTTTCAGTATAGCAGATAAAGCGTTTGGTGTTTTCTTTGTTCAAGGTTAACTTTTTACAAGTCTGATTTCCTCCCACTCACCCAGCTCTGCCACAGAGCTTTGGCATATAAAGCATTCCAGAGCAAAATAAAATGAAATCAAATAAAGCGTCTATTGTCTGCTCCCAAGCTTGTCTTATTGGCATTTTAAAGCAATATTCAACTCTCCAATAGATGTAATTTCCATCAGTTATTCTGCCCCAGGGTAGAACAACAAATGTGAAGGGGAGGAGGGGAGGAGAAACCTGGCTGGGATCACCTCTCTTCTAATATCTGTCATGGCTCACTCACCAGTGTCCCTTTCTCCTTATGCTGTGAGGACTTCTTCTCTCCTTCTGCAAACCTGACATGAAGCCAAAATCTCCCAGTGAGGAAATATTTTTATTTAACTATGCAAAGGGCAGAGAAAAATGTGGTAAGGCCATTTTATTTTTCAACGCATATTGATCTTGGTTTTGCCCCTGCTCCTCTCGAGCCTCTTGAAAAGCAGTGAGTCGGTGCCTCACCTTCATGCAGATTCCTGGTGGGGCTGCGCTGACATGTGTGGTCGGGGCAGAACCGCACAGCTCGGAGATCCCAGCCAGCTGCGTCGCTGCTGTGTTCCACCTAAGGTGTCTTCCAAATCTAAGTGGAAGACAGACCACCGAAGGTGTCTTCTGATAATGGCTGATTTTAATCTGAGGAACCACCTCTAACCTTAGCCCAATACATGCTCCAATAGCAATTCTACAACTTGCATCTGTGAAACGATGAAAGTTAATGAACCTAAGAATGATGGGTGAAATATCCAGGGAAGAAGTTGTTTTTATGTGTTTCAGTCAGGTTTTGTTTTTAACAAAGAACTTTTTAAAAGCCGTTTTTCTTTCTGGAATAAGGAGAGAAAAGGGCATACCAAATCTTTTTGACGGGTTGTGGCCTTTTGCTCTGTTTTCCGTGCTTGCCTCCCATGTGTCCTGCTAAACAGCCTCTAAACATATTCCGACTTTCACAATCACAGCAAAACCTATTTGGTGTTTACCAAACCAGACATATTACTGTGCCTTCCTTAAGTTTTGCCTTTATTATAGGAAGGGTTCTTGCATGTAAAACCAGAAACTTCCTTTAGCATGAGCAGTGGGGGATTTGGCCATGCGCTCCAGGGGTTAAATTGCCGAGCCTGATCCAATCCAAAGCAGAGCCTCTAATCACTACTGGCTGGGAATGAGTCCTGGACAAGAAGGCCAATCATGAAGGATGTTAACATATAAAAAGATTACGAAGGTATATGAAAACAAAGATTCATTTTATGAAACTGTGTGTTTCCAATACATTTTAGAAAATTTATCTTTATTGTTATATTACCGTGTCCCCCTATTTCCCCCATTGATCCCCTCTACTCTGCATCCCCCCATGTCTTCCCCACACTATTGTCTGTGTCCATGGGTTATGCATATAAGTTCTTTGATTTTTTTAACCAAACACCCTCCTACCACCCTCCAGGTACTGCAAACGGGTCCACCCACTCGGTGCTGGGGAATGGAACAGAACAGAGGCTCCTATTAAGATGCACAATCTTATACGTATGTGGGCACTGGAGACTCAAGATATATTTGTACAAGAATTCTGCTTCTGGGAGTTAACATTCTCATAGAGAAGATGGAAATCCCTGTTAGCCCTTTGAGGTTGTGCTACTTTCACATCACAAGGGAAGCTGGTCTGTGAAATCTTAGATAAAACTTCTAGATTAACAGCTACTGTGTACAGCCTCGCCCGAAGGCAAAGAAGGGCGGAAAGATTAGGATTTCCTTTTTATTTAAATCTTGCTGTGACGTCCTGGGAGCTCTTGGGGGGGGGGAGGGGGGAGTCAGGAAATAGAAGAGCAAGAAATGTAAGCACTTTAAATTGATATCCTTTCATAAATTTCCCTCAACCTGCTTTTATCAGACATTGAAAGTCCAGTATGGTTAGTAAATTGTTTGCATTCTAGTATTTGGAGTATGTTGAAATCTTTCAAATGGCAGATGAATCAAAGATACTTAAAGTGAGCTGCCAGGGTGTATACTTAAAAAAGAATAAAGCCTTCTGAAATAGGATAAGTAATGTTTTACTATTACTCATCACTTCTATTTTATCTTTAGAAACACTTTAAATTCATAGCTCAGTTTTGTCCCTAGACAAAAACATGAAACACTGTTTATTATCTGTAAATTTTAAGTTTTGATTTTGTCTCTTCTAGGAGAAAATTGGTACATTAGTATCACTACTATTATCAGCTATAGCAATAAATATGTATTGAGAAACTACTGGCTTCTAAATTATTTTCTTGTAAGTGCTAATATAAAAAGGAAAAAATATGTAAGAGAGATTAATCTCCCCCAGTTAAAATGGAATGCTCAAGTGTGACATACCACATAGAAGAGCTTCTCGCCGTGTTTCCCAGCCTTCAGAACTGGAGAAGACCCTTATACAAACTTAAATATTTATTTATTTACTTATGTCTTTCAAAATTGAATTATGAGGCTTGATTCATGATTTTCAGAAGTCAGGAATTATTTTTAATGCAAAATCAAAACTATTAAAACAAGTATATGCACTGAAACACTTTATTTAATAACCTTGAAGTATTGCTGTTGATTAAATATAATACTAGGTTATTTATCTTTAAGTTTTAATGTTGAATGAGTTTACCCCAATGATTAAAATAATAGGGGTATTTTGAATTGTGGATCAGAAGTTTTTCACACCCATTCTCCATCAACAGAGAAGAGGCCGGAAGTGATTTTAGTGTGTGTGATTTTTGATGGAGCACAAAGATTTTACCCAGTATTTTGCATCAGATCGCAAAGTTGCTTGACCTGCCTGAGTCTGTCGCACTTGGCTAGAGATGGCCTGTCAAATCCATCAAATACTGATTGGAATAGATTACTGAGTTGAGGGAGCACTGGGATTAGGCCCGTCTTTCTGCAAGAAGACTCTGTAATCATAATAAGAGGTTATTGTTGCCTGGGAGCTCAAAAGAAACAAACCAGGCTGCATGCAAGGATCAACTCCAGCTTTTTGTAATGCAACAGACACTGAAAACAGTACTAGTCATGACATGCATCACTAAGCCCAGTGAACATCAGAAAAGTAGGTTTAGCACTCAAAAAGTACAGCTGCAACATTTTAACAAAAATAATAAACTCATTTGGAAGGTTTCTCAATAAACTGCATCTTTTCTTGAAACAATGCCTCTCTGCTTAATTACAATTCAATGTTTTATTTTTGGCTTTTATACAGAGAACATGATATCTTCTAAGGCAATATTCTAATTTGATTATAAATATAAAATCAATTATAAATATATAAATATGAATATATTACAAATATATAAATATTCTCATAAAATGAATATATAAATTGGATAAGTATACTATATAACTATTGCTCAAACATTGTGAAGTTGGAGCTGGAAAAGCTAATATACTTGGGATTTTAGAGGGTTAAAAGCCAATGACAGAAGCTTTTCATTAAACCAGTCTGGCCGAACGCTTTAACATAGAATGTATGATTCAGCTCCCTTTAAAGATATATTGCTTAAATAAATTGTACCAGCACTAAAATGCAAGACAGGAGGGTTAAAAATACATTTTCACTGAACTATCATCAATGGGGCATTTTTCTTTTTCTATGACCTCTACAAAACTGACTACATATCTGTTTTCTTTTAGTTCACAAATGAAATAGGACCACTTAAAAAAAAAAGTCAGTTATACAGCAAGACCTGTGTACCCTAATTGAAAAAACATTTAAAATATGACATGTCCATAGAGATCTGACCTCTGAAATGTATAGAGCATTACAAGTAACATCTTTTTGGGCAATGTATTCTGATGACAGAAAAGCCAAAATGGTATTTTCCATATCGTTAGAACAAAGGCATATACTAATAGAAAGAGATTCTGCTAGACATAGGATCACAGTAACTGTATTTACTTTTAACAAGAGAACCCTAATCTCCCTAGTCACTCAAACAATGTCCACTTCTCTTGAACAGTAGAAATTTGGTTTGAACATTATTAAAATGAATACATTTTTCACAGTCATCTGTGGTATACAATTTCTTAATGTGAAGTATAATAAACATCACCTAGTTTGGAGTCTGTTAGATAAACTCCAGGAGATACGCACACACACACACACACACACACACACACACACACACACTTTTTTAAAAAAATAACTATTCTTCCTGAAGTTTTTGGAGATAGACATTACTATCTTCATTTCATAAATCAGGGAACTAAGGCCCAGAACAGTTGTCCACATCACAAAACTGGTACAGAAGAGCTAAAATTCAGTTTAGTTGAATTTAATTGGATGAAAAGAGCCAGCTTAGAAAAGTTAGAATGCTTCCTGTCTTTGCACTCAGAGACACTGTTTTTATATGTGACTAGACGTGACTGTTCAATAGGCATTATTTTAAAAAAGAGAGTAAATTACATCTACTTGCTGCTCTAGTCCTGCCTCACTTTGTACATAGCAGACTCTATTATGGTTGACTTCATGTCAATGGGCCCCTGAACATCTAAGACTAAAACATTCTCTTAACAATGTCTGGGGTTGTGTCTTCTTCATTTTTGTAACCCTCGCATCTACAGGATAGAATAGTTATATAAATAAATAAATACATTATTTCATCAAAAAATAATTGATTAATCTTAGGAGATGAAAAGGCACTTACACAAAAATCTAATCCAGAATTATTTCTAGAACTGAAGGGGGGGGGGGTGAGGGGAGAAGAGATTAACCAAAGAATTTATATGCACATATGCATAACCCATGGACACAGATAGTAGTGTGGTGAAGGCCTAGGGTATGTGTGTTCAGGATAGAAAGGGTCAATGGGGAAAAAGAGAAGACATTTGTAATACTTTCAACAATAAAAATAAACTAAAAGAGAGAGTTAAGAGAAAAGTAAGCAGATACAAGCATGATCATGTCAGTCCAGCACCTAAACAAATGCTACTACTCAGAAAGGTCACTGAGAAGTTTGCCGAAGGAAGGTGGATGCTTTGGACCTTTTGCTAGTTTTAAATTGTCTTTCTCTGTGCAGGGATTTAGCTAAGCAAGTCTATAGAATTTCAAAAGAAAATGTGAACTTAAAAGTCCAAATCAAAGATAAAACTACTCACTTGTCTTGGTCTATTGATTTCATATGTTCCTAGATAGGAGATTTTTTAAAGCTGTTAATCTTGTTCATGTTACATCAATAGTGTAAAGGCTGAAGAGAGCAGCAGGGACGTTTAGAGGTCAATTCTACTACATCTAAATTACTCTGCCCGCTAAAATGTCACAACATGTGTGCTTGAACGTGACCCCTGACCTCACCACTGCTGAATCAATTAATCTGTTTTCAGGTACATTTAAAACAATTCCCAAACATTTATGCTCTAAATAATGATTCTAGTCAGTTGTTTAGATAACCTTTGGAAATAGAAGCATCCTAATTTGGCTGTCATTGCTAGGTACCCACGATTATGGTCCAGGACTAAAATACTGCATTTTTCTCTAGCCTAACACATATCTATTCAACTCTTTCACTCCATTTCTTTGATAATACTAACTTACCTTATCATTAAGGATAAAATAGTGTAAGCATAAACTTTTTAAAAAGTCAACCTTATACCTCACTACTCCTATCCAATAAAAATTCTCTTGATTTTTATCCTCTAATATTCCTTCTACTTCTTTGCCCCCTACTCAATTCACACTGCCTTTTTTTTTTTTGGAAATCTTTGATTTATTTTTGCCTGGATTATTGGAAAGAAATGACATTATTGTGATGCAGATGTTCTGAGCCTGGTTCCTTCAATGCAGCTATTTTGGCAGCTGGGAAGTTTTACTGCTACCACTCAGATATGGAAGTTTGGACATGAAACATTTTGGGTCTTCTCAGTAAGCACAATTAGCTAACAAGTGGAAGTCAGCTCTCCCATCTAGAGATTCAATGGCTAGGAACACAGATAGAATGCAGCATTCTGGCAGAAGCACGGCTTATCCAATCACAACAAACCACTGAGAAGACTGGCTGTCTTGATACTCTTGAGCCCTATTGAAACGCAACAAGGCAGGGAGTGGGCAATGAACCAGAAAATGAAGAAAGGACCTGTTGACACAGTTGACAGGAAAATCAGCCATTTCCTCCACATCCTAAGATCTGCAACCCATTTTACCTGGTAATAAACCCAATGAGGCTTTGGAGATGGGCTAGGGACATGGATTGCTAGATAATTCTCAGATGGGGACAGGTTTTAACAATGCAGGTAAAAAACATTTTTTTTTTTTTCACTATAAAAGAGTTCTAGTTGAAAGTAAAGAAATTTCTGGAGGATGGAATATAAAATATACATGGAAAGCTCACTGGTTCACACTGCCTCTGGTATATCAGAAAATGAAGCCTTATATAGATGCTCAGAGCTAGTGAGTACATTACAGTAAAAACCTCAACCATGTTTTTTGTTTGTTTAATCTTCACCTGAGGATATTTTTTCCATTACTTTTCAGAGAGAGTGGAAGGGAGAAAGAGAGAGAGAGAGAAAAACATCCATGTGAGAGAAACACATTGACTGGTTGCTACTGGCTGCCTCCTGTACAAGCCCTGACTGGGGGTGAGGAGTGAACCCACAACCCAGGTACATGCCCTTGACCTGGAATTAAACCCACAACCCTTCAGTGCGCGGGCTGATGCTCTAACCACTAAACCACGCCGGCCAGGGCCAAACCATGTTTAAAGGTTGTTCTCTACTTTTCTTGTCAAGAATTAAATCTTGTACAAGAGTGACAAATAAGATTACATCAACTTTAATGAGAGAGTTTCACAAAATGGAAGTGCTTTCTAGAAATAAGACTTGGTGTCAATGGTTGGGATTTTTTTATCTAAGGACATGAAGGACATTTTCTCTGAGCACTCCTGAGTGAGTAGCCACAGCAGCTCACAAAATCTTGATGATGCTAAGGCAGAGTAGTGGCCATTCTAAACACAGCTATGAGGATGTATGAAATACAGGAGAGAAAGTTTGCCAAGATCACAGTCATGTCGTGATGAGGTCAGGTTGTCTCAGGTCCCTTTTCTTAGGTCCATCATATGGCCACTACTACTCTACAGGCTTTCTGCTTCCTTGATCACTACCTAGAAAATGAAGCACAGGTCCTCTCTGTACTTGAATCATCAAATCGATCTGTTTTTCCCAGTGTCAAGGTAGAGCCTGAGTAAACTTCTGAGCGCAGGGATTCCTTTTTCAAGAACATTTTTGCCTCTTCATTGCTGATTCCACCTCCAACTTTCCAAGTCCCCATAGTCCAGGGAATCTATTTTAGTTAAAGTGGAAGGAAACCTTGCTCTGAGTTGCCACATGTTTTCATAGCTTTGAGTTCCCTTGGGCCCTATGAGTTTGAAACCTAAACACTTATTCTGCTTTTTGTTGTAACAATATTTTCCTAAGGCATAGATGTGGCAAGTTCTGGCTCCTGACCAAATGGGAAATAGGTCAGGTGTATAGAAAACACAAAAGGAAAAGCCACCAGTTACTATTTCAAAAGTATTATCTCAATACAATATCAGATTTCATTGTCAAATGAAAATTAAAGCAGCCCTCTACTGTCATAATAAAAGAAAACCGGAGAGAACTCAGCTGCCAATGACAACAAAGAATATCCTTAGATTAGAGAGATGGCTACATCTCATCACACATCAAATTTTTTTTACTATTCATTCATTCATTCATTCAACAAATACTTATTGAGTGCCTGAGTACCTACTCTGTACCAGATTATAGGCCCCGGTGATACAGCGATGTTTAAAACAGACAAAATAATCCCTGCCCTAATAAAGCTTACATTATTGTGTCAGGAGACAAAACTTAAGCAATATAAGTGAAAGGTAGTAAAATAATGTTAAATGTTATATAGAAAACAAAGCAGAGAAGGGAAATAAAAGACTAAGAAGTATTAGAGGCTTAAATAGGCAGTCAGAAAAAGTCTTAACTTGAAATAAACATGTTTAAATAAAGACATGAAAGAAGTGAAGAAAAAAGTCATGTGGATTATATTTATAACAGTGAGATAATTATAGGCCATAATTATTGATCATATGTTCTTCAATTATGCGTTGTACATGTAAATTTTTACATGTTTATCTCATTTACTCTTGATAATAATATTATTTGGGTCATATATATGTTAATTTCATTTACAGATAAGAAAAAACTGAGGCTTTCTCATTTCACAAGCAGTAAATATTCAACAATATGTGGGACTTAGAGGGTAAAGAAATTAACAAATTTACAAAAAGCTGGGGTGTAGTAAAATATGCCCCTCCAAAACATGCTGCTTTGATATATTGATTATTTTGAGCTGTAGGCACTTGAAAAACAGCAAAGACAAGGAGAAGCTTTCTCTGATCTCCCCTTATCACCTTAATTTTGAAAGATACACCTTCCCAAAGGAATTCGGTTGTCATAAACCTTCTCTCCCGGAAGTTTCATTAACCAGGGAAGATTAAGTCATCACAGGAAAGGAGACTAGAAGTTGACCCCATTCCCAGACAAACTTTGTCCCAAACTACCATACCTCCCACCTATTCTTCTAAGGGACCTTCATCTTTCCAAAAGAAATCACTTGCTTTCCCCGTAGAGGCCTACATTCTCCTCCCCTTTTCCCTACTAGGGTCGTGTTCAACCCTGAATTACAAAGCCACCTCCCTGAGGTGTTCATTTTCCCCTGGGTTTCTCTCATGTGTACATGGGGCATACAAGCCACTAAACTGCTATTTTTCTCTTGTGAATCTTTTATTACAGGGAACTCAGACAAAAAAAACTCAGATGGGTAGAGGGAAAATTATTTTTCTTCCCCTACAAGGCCAAAGGAAGGATGAATTATATAGTCCACATTTAAAAAGAAGAAGAAGAAGATAGAAAAGGCTTCAACTTTACCCAAAATATGTCCTTGTTCCTGGGGAAAATAGAAAAACATATGAGTAAAGAGAAGGTATGGGTGTTTGGTGCATTAGTCCAACTGCAATTTAAATAGATATACTTTAATTAGGCTTGACCATCAGTGGAATTTCCCTGTAGCTTATTTGCATAAAAGTTACATATTGATCATTATTATATTATTTTTGCTGGTAAGAAATGTTTTTGATCATTTAAAATTTCTGACTTCTAAATACTTTCTGGGACTCCTATCAACTTGTTCCACCTGAGCATCTGGCTATCTTATCCACAAAGGTTTTTCAAACTACTACTGACTTCACCATGAAGTTTCTAACATTTTATTTACCATTTCACAGTTTACTTCTAACCAGCACTTCATGGAAAAGGTAAATAGATTACCAGCCTCTTCTGGGTCATCCCCAATGCACTTTGGAATCAGCTTATTGACATTTCTTTCTGTCATCAGCCTGCCTCCTCAGGTCACGATTTGCATCATTTCTTTCTGAACTTGGCTGACCTCCTGGAGTTGGGCACAACTAGTTTTCTGGATCAGGTTGTTGAAGTTTGTTTTTTTTTTATTAAAAACCCACACAGAGATAACAAGCAAGTAACCATTAGTATATTTAAACTAGAAGTTTCAAGTACAGGTTTCTTTTGGTTTTTTTTCGTTGTGGAACATATTCTGTGAAAAACCAAATGCATTTCTTGGGCGTTACACAGGCAGTTTTTGCCCAGAGCATCATTTTCAATTTTCTAAATGCAATTCCATTGTCCTATAGATAAGCAAGGCTTGCTTTAAAAACACAATCCTTGAGGTCATCCGATACAATTGTGCTTCTCGAGTCCCTGTGACCGTCGGTGCCTTCCCAATATTTTTTAATGTGGGACACAGCTGGCACTTCCCATCACATCAGGCTTTCTGAGAAAACCAACCCGCCGCTTCGGTCTCGGCTTCCTCTCTGCTGTCTTTCGGTGAAGCTGCTTTTCCTTCTCAGCTGCCACAGTGCTGCTCAGACACCCGAAGAGCAGGGAACATATTTTAAAATTATTCCAGGTACCGAGCCACCATAAAAACTGTATCCGAAGAAATAGAATGTGTCTGAAGAAAAGAACATTTAAAATCCTCTCCTGGAGTTGTGGCACTTATGTTAGAACAGGATTTTTTTTCTTTTCTTAGACTCACTTTAAAATGTTATTCTTTGTGAATTTGATTTATGTGGCCGCTGGATGAAGGAGCTCTTTTAAATAATTGCCAAGAGAACAAAATAGGAATCAAAGTGTCAAATTCCCTAACATTATTTTGCAGGTAGCCTTAAATACTTCTTAATGCCTGCGAGAAATCAAATATTGGTAATCTGTCTCTGTCCACTCTTCTCTTCCCAGATAGCTAATGACATGCATTATGCTCCCCGGGCTGCGTGTACCTTTCATTTCTCGAAAAGCCTTTAATCTTTCTCTTTTTAGATAAAACGCCATAACCATAGTGTAGTAGGTTAAGATTGATTGACAAGTGCATATAATTATGGCTTCAATAGTGGAGTATGTTTTACAGTTGGAAAAAAAAAAGCGCAACCTTGAAAATAAAGAAGTTGTGCCCTTTCTCTGGGATAAAAGGATCATATCAAATTGGCTCATTTCTTTGCTGGAATGAAATAAAAGATTTCCTGTAACAAAGAATACCACCCAAAAGGCTGCTGGGGGATCTTTCTTGACTAGATAATGCTTTGCCAATAAGGAAATCAAAAGAGATAAAAGTGAAATTTTAGGAGTTTGTCCCTTTTACTTCATTTCCTATTCATAGTTCAAACATAGTTGGGAACAAAAAGAGACAATAGCGGAAAAATGTGACATTCAAAAATATAAATTTATAAAATGTATAAAAGGATGAAGTTTGTAAATTAAAACCAAGGGTTATACTAGGTTAAACCAACTCCCCTTAATTTACTTCTGGCCTCGGATTCACAATAAATTCCTGTTTAATTCCTTTAGTTTCAGTATTCTGTTTCAATCTATTAAATACAAAAATATTTATGGATTTAGGATTTTGTATTAAAATGGGATTAAATACACCAATTGGGAAGCTTAGATCTAGGTAGTCAGTGAGAAGAGAAAAACAATGCACCCATCCAATGGTGGTTGCAGTAATTGTGTGCAGATTTGCAGGCGTGTGTCACAGTTGCTCACCCCCCTATTAAAGCACTGCTTGAGCACTCACTATAGGCCAGACGTCACAAGCCTGCCCTTCAACTCTCTCAGCTGACAGAACCTCACTGTGTCTTTCTGCTGGGCTAAGCACCTCTGTTGGCCTGATAGTGTAGGAGTCCCCCTATGTGCCCAGGATATGTTCCAAGTCCCCCAGTGGATGCCTGAAGCCCTGGATAGTACCAAACCCTGTATATACTGTATTTTTTTCTTATACATACATACTGAGGATTAGGTTTATGTTATTAATTAGGCATAGGAAGAGATGAACAACAACTAATAAAATAGAGCTATCATAACAAATATACTGTAATAAAAGTTATGTGAATGTGGTCTCTCTCCCAAAATATCTTATTTTACTGCACTCACCTTCCTCTTCGCGACTATGTGAGGTGGTAAAATGCCTCCATGATGGCATGAAGTGAGGTGGATGGCAGAGGCGCTATGACGTAGCGCTACGCCACTCTTGCACTTTGGGGGCATTATTTAAGGAAAACATGGGGTTTCTTGAACATAAGCACTGTGATACCTACCGCCACATTCAGCCTAATAATGGACTCAGCCAGCAACTAACAGACGGGTAGGTGCTCAGTGAGGCCACCCTGGACAGAGAGATGACTCACAGCGGGGACAGAGCCGAGGGGCACAGGGTTCCATCGCACTCAGAACGGCGCGCAATTTAAAACTTATGAATTGTTTACTTCTGGGTTTTGCCATTTAATTTTTTGGAACCACAGTTGACCGCAGGTAACAAACTGCAGAAAACAAAACCATGGGTAAGGGGAAACTACCGTGTGATTTTAGAGGATTCCCCATTTTAAACCCCTAAATATTGTGTGTCAAGAGGAGGATGTATTAGGCTCAAGGGTACTTTCATGCTGGACAGCATTCTCTAATCTATAGTGTCTCAAAACCCATGAAAATATAATTCAGCCATATCACGCCCGAAGAATTCTTTAATGACTTGGGGTGTCTTACATTTAATAAGGGAGGGGTGCATAGAGTAGAGTGGAGGGAATCGATAAAATATTTTATATCCTTTAATACTTTAATCTTGATTATCAAAATCCTGGTGCTGTCATTTCAAAAATCAGAAAACAGCATTCGGAAGCAGTTGGACACTGCGCGGGGGAAGTTGAGAGAAGCAGGAGAGCGGCCCAGAATCCCAGACATTTGTCCAAGGAGATCAAAACCTGGTAAAATCTCTCCAAAAAAGGTAAGAGGGCGTCAGAGGGATGAAACATTTGCACAGAGAGACAGAGTAGCCGCAAAAAGAGGAAGGAGGTGTTGAAAGGGAAAAGAAATGCTAACCCTGCTGGAAAGGTGTATCAGCCGTGGGAGTCAGGCGGAAAGAGGGCTGGGCATTATCGGCTTTTCCTTACAGGGGCCGGGGCGTGGAGAATACCGGGGCACGCACAGTTTGGCGCCACAGCCTCGATTCAGACCGAGTCAGCACTTTCACCCACCATTGCTTTTGGAACATCAGGGCAAATGCCGACGTAGCAAAAAAGAAAAATAATGCCTTAGCATCATTATGAAAACAGGGCTGATGTTTCAGGTCCCCTGGAAGGGTCTCTCGGGGACTCCCAGAAGTCGGGAGACCTCACTTTTAGAAATTGTGCATATATTTTATTTTGTAACCCATACGATAATCTCTTTTTCAACCTTCATTCCAAAGTGGGATTTCTCCCCCTCCCCCAGCTATGGCTACCACTGGGGTGAAAAGGGCAAGGCAAGGGGCCCTGGTGCTTTCCTCTTTCTAGCTCACTGTGTATCCCAGAGGATAACAACTGTTTCTGATGATGCCTCCAGAGCTAGAACGCTGATCTGGCGCTTTCTGGTGAGTCATGGATTTAAGGCTTTCGTGGGTGACTTCAAGGATTCTTCAGAGACCCCATTGCTCATAGCCAGGGATTATTCGCCCAAAGTTCCCGTGAAGAACTGAATATGTCTCTGTTCTTGCAGGTTACTTCTTCCTTCTACAATCGCTGAGATTCTAGTGAGCTTCAGCTTGTCTCTGGCCAGGCTGTATATCCCAAAATTTGGTAACATTCCAGTCTGTTCTCCATCCTAAAGGATCTGTCCTCTCTCTGAAAATTTCCTCAAATATTAGTATCAAAGTGAAAGAGTTCTGAGATACAATAGTATAAATATTTAGCAAACCAAATGCCTGTAATATCAATGGATTATAAACTATGTAAGAATGACATCATTATACTCAGCAAGAGACATTTTATTTCATCACCATAAATAGTCTCAGAGCACTCTCAGAGTAACCATGTGTATATGCAGCCTGTGGCCTGGCCTACATTATTGCCAATTATTTTGGCTATCTTCATAGTCAACACAATTCACTATGACCAAATTAACCACAGGGTAATCAACACCTTTTGTCAGAATGACCAAAATCAAGTACTTAACCACTGTCTCTATCTCATTATGTTATAACAAAGCCTGACTGTTTACATTTACATTTATATACACATATACAAATATTTTTTATAAAATCATATTTACATCTATACACACACAAACACTACTTCATATAAGTACAGATTTTATGGTTGAAACCCAAAAGGTTTTAGCCTATTATAATGAAGTTTTCTCAGAAAAATTATCTACATATTTAACCCGTACCAAAATCTCCAGCAAGATATATGAAAACAGTGATTATATACTTAAAGTAGATCAACCAATAATGTATATTCATTGAAGTTTAGCAATAATATAGATCCTTACCTTTCATAATATTCCTAAGCCTCAACAAAGTGTTTTAAGTAATTAATTTGACTTAATATAAATATATCTCTTAACAAATTTAATTTAAATGTCTATTTGAGACTTAATTTAAAGTTCTGCTCTCTAAACTGTGTAGCTGGACCATACAGGTTCTTAAGGCCAGAAATGATTTGTGCTTTAAAATCCTCAGGGGGAAAAAACAAATAAAAAGAAAAATGGATCAGCACATCCTTAGTAGCTAAACCGTTATTTACTTACTAGGTTTAGTACACGAGAGGGATATTGTCAGAGTGCTCGCTGCTGCGATAAAATTAAATCACGTCAGCATTTTTCACATCCAACAAAAGAAATATGTAATACACAGAGAACTGTACTTCCTTTTAAAGGAAAAAAATCACCTTCTCAACTCAATAGCCTACCTTAATCTGGTGATTAAATTCCAAGGATGAGTGATCTTGAGCTGCCATAAAAATACAAAGTGTATCCATATATTGGATTTTATTAATCTCCTGATTTTGACTGCCTTAGTTTCATCCTTGGAATAAACTAGAAAAGTCCATTTATGCTTACATTCTAAAGCATAATTACTATGATTAAAAAGTTGCGGTAACTTATGAGCTGTAAAACTGGTAAATTATATCCAGCCTGTAAGTAGAACTAATTATAAAGCTGTTGCTTGATTAAGGTGTTTATACTAAAGAGTATTAAAGGGATTAGTCCAAAGCTTTACATCCTGCAGCACAGAATTAATATGCAGGATTTAAACACTCAAATTAATTCAGGTGCAGCAAACAATTATATGAAATAGGAACACTCGACCCAGCTAATGACCACACTAGTCCACCAAGCTAATTTATAATCATGTACTTATTGACCTCTCTGCATGTTCACAAAAGGACTGTTCTCATGCTAATTCCTGCCTGCAAGTCACTGCCATAGCCGGGTGTCTAGTCATCACAGTGATTAGTGCCAGACAGGAAGCACAGACTCTAGTCCCTAATATCACTGCAAATGCTGTCATAATGAAACATCTCATCTTTCGAGTTACATGTAAATGATAAACCCTGTTTCATAATCACCATCAAAATGAAGAACTTAGCCAGAGCTTACTATAAATATCTCTAGTCTCTTCTCTGAATACAAGTTGTGCTCCAAACCTGACCTCTGTGAGTTTATCAGCTAATTGGGATAAATATGTAAAAGGAGGGAGAGGCTAGGTCAAAATTATAGCTAGTCCAGTTTAAGATTCCATACCAGGTGATTAAGCTAGTCGAACAACATCCCAGTGCACTGCTTAGCTTTCTCCAGGATTTGTTCTGAGGTAAAGAAATGCAGTTCGGATCCTCTGGCATTTATTCATTCAAATTTTTTTAGCAAACAATTATTAAGCTCTACATTGTGCAGCATGGAAGATTTTTTTAAATCTCTTGCTCCAAGGAAATAAGTAAGAACATGCACTTTCGCAGGAAAGAAAGATAAGCACATTTTAACTGCTTGGAAGAGCTTGGGCATAAGAGAGGCAAGAAGAATTATGAGAGCGCATACACAGAGAGGCTGAGCCGCAGGAGCCCTACGCAAAGCACACCATCAAGAGCCCGGGACCTGGGTTAGACATGAGTCCTGCATGCCTTTTTTTTTTTTTTAACAACTATAGGGGAAAGACATGAATCTTTTTTTTTAATATGTCTTTATTGATTTCAGAGAGAGGAAGGGAGAGGGAGAGAGAGAGAGAAACATCAATGATGAGAGAGTCGTCACTGATCGGCTGCCTCCTGCACGCCCCCGACTGGGGATCGAGCCCACAACCCGGGCATGTGCCCTGAGCGGGAATTGAACCACAATCTCCTGGATCCTAGGTCAATGCTCAACCCCTGAGCCACACCTGCCGAGCTGAGTCCTGCATGTCTTACCAGTTGTGTGGGTTTAGGCAATTGCTTTAGTGAACCTATCTGTGCCTCACTGATGAAAATTTTATTTTATGCAGCTCTAACTGTGGACTCTGAGAAGAGAGATTTATTTGATATGAACCTTGAGAAGGAACCTGTCTGCTGCAGTGGACTCCCCATGGTCCACAGAGAGCCCCAATCCTATGAAGGATAAAAGCCTAGCAGCCATTTGCTGACAGGGCTCCCTCACTACTCTACAGACTGGGGAACCCCAGGCTGGGCTCCCGGCTCCCCACACTAGGCCCCGCTTGTTTACACCGTCTGAGTCAACAATGACAGGGAACACTGATTTCATTTTTCTACCAACAGGCTGAGGCCTCCCCGGTATGATCATAACTGCATAATTTGGATACCTCATTTACATAAAATGGACCTAATGGACAACCTGGGTGAGAATTTCCTCTCTAAAAGGCAGCTCCCCCTTTGTCTGGGTGGAACACAATTTAATGCACTACCTGGATCTGTCCCCCGGCTACAGCTCCTTTTGCTCAAATAAACGTTGTATCATTTTGGTTTACGCAACAAAATTGTTGAATTGGAATGAAAGCTGATATCATGTACACACATGAAGGATCATTTTTGCTGTCAGTGGGCATCCCACCAAAGATGTTGCTCGCAAGGTCATCCATCAAGAGACTACAGCTTGTCTCGTTTCTTTCTTGTTTGTCTTTTGTTTATTTGCCTATGTTTCTCTCTCACTGATATTTCTATCTCTCTCCCTCTTCCTTACTCTCTCTCTAAAAACAATAAAACATATTTTTACAAAATTGTTAGACCAAGGGAGAGAGAAATTTTACTGATCCGTATAATTTTTAAAAGGTTATAAAAAATAAACTTTTTTCAAACACATTTGCTAACTCTGTGGCAGGTACCTAGGCTACACAATTTATATATATTGTTTCCTTTAACCCTTACAAAAATTCAATGAAGGAGATATAATTACCTCAATTTTACATATAAAGAAACTGAGACATAAAAATCACATATCTATTAAGTGGTACATGTGAGAGTCAAATTCAAGTCTGTCTGACACCAAAGTCCATCCCCTAAACACTAAACCATTCCAACAGATTGTTTTATAAACATTAAATATTATTATATCAATAAAATTCTGGTATGTTTCCTGAGTTGATATGTTTTCTTCCTAAATATATATATTTTGTATGTTTAAAGAATATAGAGAAGGAGCCTACAAAGGGCTCAAAGACTGATTTTCAATTAATATAATGTCCACCGAAATCATAAAGTGTTTTGAGGATGTAATACTGTAAAACAATAGTTGCTCTCCAGAGAAGAAAGAATTGTCAGACTAATAAGTGGATCAAACTATTAGCAGCTTTCCTCAAAATGTGCACTGTAGAACTCTAGGGCCCTTAAATATGCCTCAAAAAAAGAAAAAAAAAAAAGTGTTTTAACTGAAATAACTTGATGAAAACTATATAAGTGATCTGCCTTTTGAAGAACCATATAGCATATTAACATATTAAATGTTCCAAGCAGTCCTGAATCAAGATTTCTATTTAACTTTATTAACCCAAACTTGCCAAATTGATTTCTCCAAAAACTCCTGCTTTGAAAAAATTTTAAACATTTATTAACATTTCACAAGATACGAGCTGTGCCTAGACTATGTTTTAGGGAATATTGGTCCACTGCCTATGAAAGCATCCAAGAGGACTGCAAAAAGGAAATTATAATAAAATGTATAAGGAGACTAGAGTCTGGAAGCGTTAGCAGAAAGAGCAAAGGGATTTGGCAGGAATCAACTTCAGTCCTAATGGGGACGGTGAGATTCAGTTTCAATAAGTACTATCTCAAACCATGTGGTATTTTAAGATGAAAATATTACCAATTTATGTATTGACTTAACATTTATTTTCCTTGTGGAGAAGATTCTCTGAGCATTTGTGCCGGTTGGTGTGTTTTAGGATGAACGCTCCGAACTAGCCTGTCAGCGTCCCTTTGATGTGGACGCACTTTAGCAAAAGAGCAAACCTGCAGGTGAGATAAGCTGGGGCAGCCGGCACCAAGTAGATACACAGCCCTGTGGAAGTCAATGAACTTGAAGGTGAAAGTACAGGACAGAACATTCATTTTGATGGGGATGGAATGAGTGAGCAACTTCAGTTGGCAATTACAAGTAATTTCATCTCTGCAAAGCTGAACCCCAGCGAGAACCCTGCGCCAGAACTACTTTTTTCTCTAGGTTGGGCACCTGATCTTTCTTTTGTTTGCTTATAGCAGACACTTCCCTAGCCATGGCCCGCAACTGTGAAATCATCCTGACTTACTGGTGAGGGTGTATGTGTGTTGGACTGTTAGTCAATAGAGACTTTGATTTTAATTGACTTTCATGATTTTTGTCCAAGAGATTTAGAAATCATTGTGAGGGATTCATGGATTTATAAAACTTTGGTCAGTATAGAAGCTGGAGCTTATAACTAGGGACCTGAAGACTGACATTCATTATATGTTTTCTCCTAGGCAGATAAGTTAATTCAGATCCTGTGTGTTTTCTCCCTTTTGTGTGTTTTCTCACCAATTTTTAGATTATGTTGGCCACTGTTCTTGATAACTTTATTTTATACTTGTAAAATACTGCATTATTGGAATGTCTATTATATTCATTACAGACTTGGTTCCTCTTGTTAACCTTCTGGTTATAACGAATGATATGATGGGCGTATAAATGTATATTAATTTTATTGCCTTTTTAAATGTCTAAATCTACACAATGAATAGGGCTTCCATAACATAAACCAGTGAGCCCCTAGCCAAAATACTCAAGATGTAGAGATAGCATAAATATTAAAATGTTGGCCCAGCCGGGCGTGGCTCAGCGGTTGAGCGTCAACCTAGGATCCAGGCGATCGGGGTTCGATTCCCGGTCAGGGCACATGCCCTGGTTGCAGGCTTGATCAATGACTCTCTCATCATTGACGTTTCTATCTCTCTCTCCCTCTCCTTTCCTCTCTCTGAAATCAATAAAGATATATTAAAAAAAAAAAATGTTGATGAAATGAATTAAAAAAATAAAAGTATAGGGATAACTTCCAGACTCCCCCCAAAAAAGTCACTTGAAAAGATTCCAGAAGAAAAGAAGACAGAAAAGTTTTTTGGCCTGGTGGGACTTTTAATTCTATAATTAATGTTCCAATCACCCTTCAGGTCACAGCTACAGTTCCTATGTTAGTAGCCCAGAGCACTGTTCCTCAATATTTTTCACACACACAGAACTTGCAGTTGGATAAAATGTGCTTCTGGAAGGCTGCTCTTAAAGGGCCGTAAAGCAAAATCATAGTTGCACATGATAGATCATGCATGACGAAATGAACATTATGTTTTATTTCAGTCATCTGTTAACATTTTCCCATAAATGGCAGGGCTTTTCAACATTTAAACTAAAAAATGAAGCCTTCTAAAGGTATCTTAGATTTCAAAGAACTTTATTTAGCCAGTAACTATATGGGACAAATGGATTTATTAAGCTTTACTAGAAATAATATTGCTGCATGAGTTAATATCTCACTGAAATAATTATTCTCATGTATAAGTAAATTACATAGTTATATTGCATTTGCATCATACAGCTTCTGATTTTGTGTCTGTTTATATGTACTAAAATATGGCAGGAATTATAGCATTGGTGAGTTTTAAAAAAACCACTAGTACTGCTTTTTGAAAATTTATCGTTGAAAAGCAGACTTTTAAAATGAATGCAATGTAATGAAATCTCTCTCTCCAAGAAAAGAGGAAGAATGATGAGGGAAATGGGAAAGCGAGAAAATACAGAATAAGGGAGAGATATAAAGGAGATAAAATACGGTATAGATTTCCCTCTGCTCAGAAATCGTACTCAAGACTCTCCTACTAATACTTCTCAGAAGTTTACTCAAAGTTCTAATCGAGAAGCATCTTGTGGATGGTTGAGCAGCTTTGTTTGGCCTGAGAATGCTCTCTTCTCTAACCCATTGCCCAACTTCAGGGTACTGGACATGTCAGAGAAAGGGGGCACCCACCTAGATGTTCAAACCAGTCAACCCTAATGATCAGCAGAATCATAAAGGCCAAAGCCAACTTCTCCCTGTGCTAGGATATCAGTTTTACTCAAACTACCTTCAGATGAGGCCAGATCATGCAAATGATTTGTACCTCTTAAATAATGTGACCATCACAATGAATTCCCATCCTCTAGACGGAAGGAAAGCTTTTAACACAAATTTGTAATTTAAACATTTGAATGCTAAGATAACCCTTATCCAATATAATAATGTAGTCATTATAATTTTTAGTTAGTTCAGGTTAAAAAACAGTCTTAAGATTTTCATCACCCTCCCGTGTTTATTTCCTGGACGTTGCCTGACTGTCAAGAGTGGGTAAGGCTCACTGTGGCTTCAAGGCAGTGGCAATGAGGAGCTCCTCATGCAAAAACAGCATCCTTGGACCATCCCGGGGTTCCTACGACCTGCGATAATGACCCTTGTCCACCTAGACGCTGCTTGCCCCACTGACATGTAAACCTGGTGTAACTCCCTTCCCCGGCCTTCTCTTTCCCCCTCCCTCTCTCCGGGTGGGGCTCGACGGCTGACTTGGCCTAACTTTGGCTCTCAGGTGCCATGCCTTCCACTGAGCTCATAGCGTAGGGATCCACTCCTAATCGGCTATGCAATTGGATTAGCTCTCCGCTCACCAAGTAGTCTCTAAAGCAGGATTACAACCCTCTAAAGCCTTAACAGGAAGCCCTGAGTCCTCCCCATGAAGCGCAGGATCCAAGACCTACTCAGAACACCAAACTCTGGCCTGCCTTCTGCCACATCTCTCTATGCCACCATCTACAACCGGCAGGGCCACTTCCCAGAGAGACAAAGGTGACGGGCAGCTGAAGAGAATTCCTTCCATATCCCTAAAGATGAATCAGGCAAAAGCCTCTTTTCCTAGACACTCTAACATTTACGTCTCAGCCTGGAGAAATTGGTACCCACACGCTCATTCATCCTCTGCTTCTGTCTCATTATTTCCCAAGTATCCCAGGGTCAAAACATGGGATTTCAGCCTTCTTTTGCCTGATTAGGATTTACCTTTGAGCTTATGGTTCACCTGGCCTGGCTACTGACAGGCTAATGCAGGAGATACAGGGATCTGGGTTGGGGGTAGGGGGCACTTTCTGAAAAGCCTGGCTTACAAGACTACAGTCTTGCTGTAAATCTTATTTTGAATGTCTGAAGCAAAATATTATCTTTCTTTCTCTCTGCATTCAGCCTGTAACAATCCCAATCCATCACTCCCATCCACCTCCCTGCTAGAAGACTAATCAATAACTCTGGTCAGCAGGGAGAATGTCACGTGCACAAAAACAAAATGTAAAACAAATTGTATTAATATCTTCCAAGCTATCCTCCCTGTGGAGGTTGGCATTCCTCTGATTGGCATTACTCTTTTTTCCGTTGCCTTTTACTGTTTCTCCAAGCGCCTCCTCAAGGCATCTTCGAGCTGGGAGTAGCTATCCTGTTGTGAAGGGGTCAGTCATTACTAACCTTAAAGCAATGGTGACAGAGGTGATCCTGCTGGAAATATCCCTGCTCAGCAGTTCTGACCTTAGCTCATTTTGTGTGATCTCAGATTTTTGGTCTGAGCTGAACTTCAAGTACTAGTTTAGAAACAGCAAAATAAAGGCAGGAGAACTGTAGGCTGAAACCATCAAAGATGACTGATTGTGGTGATGCACAAAAATGCCATCAAGGAGACGATGACCTGGAGCTCTATTGATCCTTCCATCTTTGCTGATACATTCTGGACAAATAGCTTCCAAATAACTCTGATCAAAAAGTTATTTATACTCATCTTAGGTCACATACACTTCTCTGGCTATCTGTGCTTCATAGGTTTTCTTTACTACTATTAGTTGACCAGGAGGTAGGAGTGTGAATGGATGAGACAGAGCAAAATGTTCTGTCTCATCACATAATCCCATAATGATCATTTTTATGAACCTCTGTCTTGAACTCATTCTTTATTCATGAAAAGGTCTCCTTCGGTGAGTTTCTGTATGTAAATATTCAAGGCTCTGTTAGCTGCTATCAATAGACCAGAGAAGAACATATCAGGATCTCTTGCTTTAAGAATCACGCAACTTATTGGACTGGATTGTCAGGTACCTAAATACAAAACAGTTCCATGAAAGAAGTACCAAAAAAAAAAAAAATGAGAGCAGAGAGGAAAGTGAGATTATATTTCAACTAGAGAAGCTGGCATAGGTTTCATGGAGAAGATCACCTTCAGCTGAGCTTTGAGCAGGTGGGAGATTTTCATCAGCAGCAAGACTGGAGGATGCATACGTGAGCAATTCCTTGAGGCAGGAGTATTTTAAAGAAACTAGGAGTAACTCAGTGCATTGTGCTATGGGAGGCAGAGGAGAGATGGGACACATGAAGGTAAGACCAGGAAAATAGCTTAGGCTAACTTAAGAGGTACCCTGAATATATGACCGTTTGAACTTTGCTGCACAAGCCACAGTCAGTGGCAGAACAGCCTGCTCTCAAAATGAGGGTAAGAACATAGGTCAATGCAGCTTTTTAAAATTAGGAAAATAAAAACATTATGGCTAAGACTTAAGAAAATGTGTTCTCTTTCTGATTGTATGTGGATTACAATTTGAGTTTACATTTTTTCTCACTGAGTTGGCAGCAGTTCTTCTAAAGAATAGGGAAGCCTTTCTCAGAGGGTATCAGTGATGCTTTTTGCAAATAGTCTTTGAAATGAGCACCCTTGATTTCTAATCTAGTCTTGAAATGTTACCTAGCAAAAAACTACACATCAAAGAATTTCCAGACAGAGATTCCTGTGCTGAATCGTTGTGTGTAATTTTTGAAGAAGGCTCGGGGATCTGGCTCATCATGTGTATTTTCCATAACTCAACATCCTTATAGCAGTTCAGCAGTGGAGAATGGGAGGTGGGAAAGGGAGGTGAGGCGAAACCGATAGGCTTGCAAATCAAGATGCCTGGCCAGAGGCCAGGCCCAGCAGCCCCTGACTGTCTCATTAATGATTCCATTGCCACCTCTTCTCTCTGGCAGACTGGCAAGAGCTGATTCATGATCCCGTTGCCTGCGAAGGAGAGAGCAGGCACACCCTGGGCACACAGGGTAGCAGGGCTGGGCAGCTCGGGGTGGGGCCTGGAGAGGGCGCAGCTCAGGACTTTCGGGTGTGCAGCCCCCACCGGCACATTCCAACGGTCTTGGATTTAAGAGTTCACGGCCAAAGCTCACCCGCTTCTCCTTATACCGAATTCCTCATGCTCCAGTGAATATCCCTCAAAGTACGTGTGTGCTAATTAGCTAAGATTGGCTAATTTACGTCTTATTTGAGACGCAGTTCTTTTTTAGAGCTGTACTGATTGCTAATGATGTAACAGGAAAGAGGCCTGCAAACATAAAGCATCTACAGATGGCAAATATTAACTTGGGAAAGATTTTTTTTTACTGATTCCTATAAAACCTTTATTGTGCTCACCTGTTTGGGTAGTTAGAGTACATTTCTGTAGAAGTTTCAACTCCATCATGGGTTTTATCCCCATTGTGTTTTCTTCTTAACGATACAGTGAGTTCAGGAGGGAAACGGGGGCCCAGATGTTAAGTAATTTACTGAAGTGACACAACAGTAGAGCCATACAAACAACGTAAGTCCTTCAGTCTTTTACTCTAATCCGGTGTTTTTTCATTGGATGGCGTGTAACTTGCTGCTTTAGATTCCTTCGGGTGATACTGCTGTGAACAATCCTGGAGTACAGACCTGCCTTCCCAGCCGGCGGCTCCCCTCCCGCCCTGTCCGCTGGTCTGGCTGAAATGCAGCCTTTTCATATAAGACTAAAACTACCGTCACTCCTTTAGTCTCTGACTTAGAGCATCCGGCTATTAATGCTCTCCTACTCTTGCATTTATCACATTTGTAAGATGCAGAAGCCATTGGAATGCTGTCCTTTCTGGGAAATGATTTCTTTGCAATGATGTTCCACTACATCAGAGTTTCCCTGAGGGAATGATAAAGACTGTTGAACAAATATGACTGTGTTCTGGGTTAAGCATTAGTTAATGCGTTTAGGTGTCTTCCCCAGCTCTTCCCGAGGCCACCAAATCCAATCCTGATTAGTCAGTCACTTGGAGTGGATATGAAAGGCTCACTTTTTTGGGAGACATGGAGGCTTTTCCTCAAATATTTCCATTTTTCTAAAATGTCCATTTTTCTCTATTATTAGAATATTGATTGAATTAACATGTTCTATAGTAAATGTGGTACAACTCACTACTTCCAGGATTAAGTTGGATAATTATATTTACTTTGGGTTGAACTTCAATCTGAATCCTGGGGAGTTTTAAATTTAATTCAGACATATTAACTTGGGCAAGTAAATTGGGATACAAGTTATTTTTAATGGTCTTTTAGAAATCATGTTGTGCAATTTGACTGGAAATGCAGCTAATACATGTTAAGAAACAAAAAGTGGGTGTTGTGTTTTTTTTCTAAAACAAACTTTATGGCTTACAAGGGCAATAACAGTCACTGTGCTTGTTGGAATGTGTGGCTTATAAACTAGGAAAGTCCAAAATAAGAAAACAGTTATTCATATATATAGTACAGTACAATATACTTGGATATATAACATTCTTGAAACCTATGGCCTTAGATTACTAGTTTACACTTGACCTTAGCCAAAGGCCGAGAAGCAAGAGATAACCAGTTTAAATAAGATGATAAAAATAAAAGGAAAGGAAAGCAACCGAATCATATATTCTCTCTGTTCTATTTCCATGCCTTTCCTTTGGGTTTTCTTGTCTCCTCGATTAATTCTCCATCTGCATTGGGTATTAAGGAAATCGTGTATTGATACAGTGTTAAGCAGCTGTTAGTTCCTATATTTATATGTTTCCTGTATTGGTTTTGATATCTGCAATTCTAGTTAATGCTTTCTAAAGTAGAAACACTTACGGATGCAGGGACATTTTGACTACCCTAATGATCCCCCCCCAGCCAGCACAGGCCTTGGGCTACACTCCCTGTAGGGGGCTGTGTGGAACTCTCCTGCTGAAAAACCCACCAAAGGCAAACCCTGACTCACCAACTTAGAGCAGCTTCCAAGAATCTTTCCTGACTATGACTCCATAGTCCAAAGTCATGCTAACCTCAGAAAGGGAAGTACTATTTCTTTTACATCACTTATCGCACAGTGAAATTTTATTATTTTTAAACTGATGTGTGTCTCTTCCTACTAGAATGTAAGTTCTGTGAGAGCATCTGAAAAATTGCCTGCTGCAGGAGATGCTTATTAATACATGTTGAGTGGGAGAATGGATGGGAGAGCAAGAAGCAGAAGAAGCCTTGCAATATTTGCGGACATTCTCAGTCAGCCAAGAAGAAGGAGCAGAAAAGGGAAACAACTGCTCTAGGTGAACTACTCGTTACTACATCGCCTTTGACAGTATCTCACTTTATATTCTGATTAAAATTTCTTATTTTTTAAAAAATATATCTTTATTGATCTCAGAGAGAGGAAAGACAAGGGAGAGAGAGAGATAGAAACATCAATGATGAGAGAGTCACTGATCGAGCCCACAACCGGGCATGTGCCCTGACTGAGAATCGAACCCCGATCCCTGGATCCCAGGTCGACGCTCAACTGCTGAGTCATGCCCGGCTGGCCTAATGATTAAAATTTCTTCTCAACAATTCATACCGTTTATTTTTTGCCTCCGCCATTTTCTAGGATTTTTGCTTTATGTTTTTATTGTTTTAATAGTGTTATTACTTCATTTTTACCTTTGATCATTCTAAATAAAAATATCTTAAATCTTAATCTGATTCCTCTTAATCAATAGCTTTATCTGAAGTTAACTTAAGCCCAATTGTTATTTTTTCTTTCTTTCTTAGCATTTACATGATTTAATAGATTCTGGAGTTTTGATTTACATACTCATTTGGATAAGGAAGTTTTGCCTTGTTCTGATTTTGGTGTTTATTGCTGTGTTTTGGGTGATGATTTTTTCTAATCTTTTTAAATTTACTGAAGCTTTTTTTGTGTGGTATAGCATGCGGTCCAGAGAACATTTCACATACACTTGGAACGACATGTATTCAGCTGTTGTCAGTAGATCATTCTATGGATATAGAAGCCAAATAAGTCAAGTTGGTTGACGGTGTTCTTCGAGCCTTCTATAGACTTGCCATTTTTCTCTCTAGTGTTCTTTCCACTACTGAGAATGGGCAGTAAAATCTTTATTATTGCTGAATAGTCTGTTTTTCCTTTCAATTCCTTCACATTTTGCTTCATGTATTGTGGGGCTCTAGTTCCAGGTGTGTACACTCTTATAATTGTTATATCTTTCCGATATGTTGAATCTCTTATTACAAAATGACATTCCTTGTCTTAAGTAATATTCCTTGTCTCAAAACCTATTTTGTCTGATATTAATATCATCAATATAGCCATTATAGTACCATACAGAATAAAGTTTTAAGAAAAATATTGTAACAGAGTTTACCCAAAATACAGAAGTGGGCAAAAGTAGGTTTACATTTGTTCATAGGGATAATAATACAATAAATAATAAATAAATATACAAGAAGAAACTCTGTGTTTTGTATACTCACAACTGCAAACCTACTTTTGCCAACCCTTGTATTTGATTCTACTTTTGCCCTGGTGGTCTTTTTATGAAGCTTCCATTAAACACTTCACTGCCTGCTACTTTAATTTGAGGGTGTAAAGGAAAGAATTGTACGGTCCATACTTATTACACTTAGATGCATGGTTGCCACAGTAAAATATGTAAATAATCTTTCCATGTGAAATATCTCTGAAGATCATTTTAAATATTTCCCTGTGATAAGGCGTTGCTCTCTGAAATCAATTATAGTAGTCATGAAAATAAAGTCTCCTGTGAACTCCTAAAATGGCCAGAAATAAAGTAATGGCACTTTGACAATTCATCCAGGTATGTTGGAGCATTACACAACTTTAGATATGCTTCTGAGGCAGAGTCTATAAGCTTGGCACAATGACTATTTTAGTGAGAGCAAGTAAAATACACATTTGTAATAGCAAACAGACAATAGGCATTATCATTGATAAATCAATCAATAAATCTAAAAACATATATAAAATTATGGAGGTAATATAAAAAGAAGTAGCCTGGCCAGCGTGGCTCAGTGGTTGAGCATCGACCTATGAACCAGGAGGTCATGGTGTGATTCCTAGTCAGGGTACCCAGTTGATCATGGGACACACAATAGAGGTTTAATATTCAAGAAGAATAACCCATTGGGGAGAGAAAGGGACATCTGTAATATTTTAAATAAAATTAAAAAAGAAAAAAAAAAGAACAACCCATCCAAGGTCTTCTTGAATCTCAGATCAACAAATACTACCACAGAGAATCAGAAAGCAGAAATGATATGAAGATGGGTGCTAGGAGCATTTCAGTTAGTCTCACTCCCTACATCGGCTTTATAAGCTACACAGTACAAACTGTTCCCTTGGCAAAAGTACAAGTCCGCCTGGAGTGGGTCTCTGGGGAGTTGTCTAAAAAGAGTAGAAACTGAAAATGTGAAAACAATAAATTTGAAGGGTATAATTTATACAGGAGTTCTCATCTGAAATTTATTTCTCCTTACAACTCCTACTCAGTAATCTCCCTTGAATTCACAATATTTGCTCTCATTGCTCATTTACTCAGACCACTCACTTAGCCATGCTGACTCACAGAGGTCGTGTTCCTTTCTCTTCTTGTTATTTGGCCTTTTGCCTGTGTGTGTGTGTGCTCCGTATTTTCCATATGCATATGGGATTGTGTGTTATACTTCCCTGTACCCCACAAAGTATCTGGAGATGCTTTTTATACAGAAACAAAGATGAGTAGCTGTTGATAGAGGGATTAAATTCATGTTAAATTATTGAACAATTAAATAGATTACCCTTTTATCTACTTATTTGAAACCATAATGCATGTTCCTAGTTGAAGTTTTTTAAGTTACTGACTGGTTACTTGATGCCATATACAGACACAGTCACCAAAGAACTTCTAGAAAGCCTATCCTTTCATTGAATTAATTTTAACAAAAAATAAAACCTAAAAGCAGAACCTAGTAGATGTTTCCGCCAATCACGTAAGATCTGTTTATCATTTGACAAGTTACTGTATCTAGGATAAAGATTTAGAAATTATAAGACTAAAAACAATTATAATTTTCAAGACTGAGGCATAATTTGTGTTATCAGAGATATAATCTTCCTTACTCTTTAGGGGCCGGTCCTTGAAAGATGGATTGTAATACTTTATTCTGTAAGGCAGATGTTAATATCGCTCTTCATTCTTAGCAAATCTTTTTGTGAAAGTGCGTGCCAGGAGCTCAGGGCATCACGCTGCATCTAATTACAATACAGGGATCCCTGAATCGGAGATTTAAACATTAAATACCCACATTTATTATGTGTTGTTTGCATTGCTCAAATAGAAATAGTTATGACTAAATAATCCCTACCCTTTAGAAACTGTGAATTTAAAACAAGCAGTATTTGAATTGCCAAATATGAAAGAACACAAAATACTGTGAACAGTACTAAAGACCGAGAGAATGCGCATTTCCTTAAGCACAGAGAGGGAGGAGCATCTCAGAGAGACAATTATTGCTGGGTAAGAAAGCAAGGATATTCCAACATAGTATCACTGGATTCCCAGATCACCCTGAAAGAACAATATAATAGTGTTTCAAGCAGTTTTAACAGTAATTCAACAGTTAAATAACAAGTGAAAGATTTATCGTATTAATACACAACCTGGTTACGGCAGACAAGGGGAAAAGATTTCTCGTTCAAACATGTTCAGAACAGCTAAGGTTTTAAAAAGAGGGCTTGCATAACCTGCCAAAAATTTAACTTAAATTCAACCATCGGTTACTATATACCTAAATCTGCAAGAGGATGTAAAAGAGATAAAAGGTATTATTCTTGACCTGAAGTAACTTGGGGGTCTAGTTGAAGAAATATGAATTGTCCTCAAGGAATAGCCAGAATTCTGCTTTAAGGAAATTAAATGTGATCTATAGTATAGTTGCAAGTCTATAGGAAATTCAAAATAAGAGAAAGTCAATGTTGAGTAGAATTAGCTACTGCTAGTCTCAGGGATCAGGTGAATTTTCAACTGGGTTTTGAGCCCCGTGTGAATCATATGTACTCCCCATGGCATAGTATGTGGTTTCACTTGGATTTGTTGGGGATCCAAGCTAAGGAGAAGAGCGGAGTTAACACGAGAAATGAATTAAGTATAAATACAGAACAGAAAGAGGACCCATTGTGAGAAAACCTTTGGGGACAATCAGAAAAACATGCTTGTGGTCCCTGAAGGACAAATAGGCCTGGTAGGACTTAGGCAGCAGAAGGAAATGATGAAATGAAACTCCAGGAAGAACAATCCAACAACATGTGCAGGATGAAATGTAATGCAAAGAAACTTTTAGCAGGAAAGAGACCATTGGAGTGGGGAACCTTTTTCCTGCCCAGGGCCCTTTGGATGGCCATGTGAAATTATCAACTTAAAAATTAGCCTGCTATATTTGGTCAAACATTTCATTAACTCACCCCTAATGTGATGGCAGGAACTGTGGTTGCCTTGGCAGGGCCAGACCAAATGATTTCAAGCCCAAATGATTCCCCACCCCTGATTAAACAATCTGTATCTGGAAATAAACTAAATCAAGATCCTGACAAATGGAAAGGAGAAGAAACATCCCATTGTGGGCAATTCTTCTATACAACAAGTTTCCCTACCTTGCAGATCTTTCCATTTTCACCTATATCAGGAAATAGAGTCTTGAAGACCCTATAACCAATGTCCAATGATAATAGGACATTTGAAAAACTTTTCCCTGCACAGGCTAGATTAGGCAGCTGAGCTTTCTGGGCCTTGGGGTATCATGATGCAGATAGTCTTTTTCCCACAGTAGAAAGAGATTAAGGCCGCCCATTGTAGCAGTTCTCAGAGGAGAGCTTGACAGCAGCCAGAAACAGGGCACAGCAGAGTGTAAATATTCTATTATCCGGGTAAAGAGCTGCGAGTTGGGAATGAAAGCAGTAGATGTTCTGTGTTTTGCTTAGTCACCCAGGGAAGGCTTGAATAAAACTCTCATTTATATTTCTTTCCACTGTTAACCCAGGTTAACCAAACTGACAGAACTTTAAAATTTTTTTAAATTTCTATTACCTTTACCATTATTTTTCCTTTGTTATTACTAATGCAATTAATTTCATTAATGCAATTGGATGGGAATAACAAAAATAACCTGCCTGTTAAAGTCCCCAAGCCATATTTGACTACAGTTATAAAGCTGGTTCCCACTCAGTAACTTAGGAAATTAAAAACACTAAATCTAGGATTTTCTCCACTGGGACCTAATCCAGTCCAATTTAGAAGTTGAGGATTTATAAAGGCTTTTCTGAAAGAAATGGGAAAATGTCAGCTACAATTTCTTGCTAGACTTGAACTGAATCTATTAACCTTGCCCAGAGAATATAATGTTACAGTTATCTCATTTACAATGTTATTGTATATGATTTATGGCCATAGTATCAAGCCTCAAACTAGGTTTTGTAGTTTTAAGTTAAATTTACATGTCTGTAATACAAATGATTTTTTTTTCTTGTTCAGATAAAAAGATATTAAAAAGTGATTTATAATATTTCAGTTGGATGGAAAATATACAGTATGACTTAGTCTACTGAAGGGGAAAAAGCATTAGACAGCTATTATAAATATGTACGTTCACATTGCTTAATGCTTCCCATCTTTTAAAGTACGCCTGGTTATCAACCACTAGACATCTTTTGAATTATATAATATTTAGAATACAATGAGACACAAATCTATATGAAAATCAGATTAAAAAGAACCAAAAGGACAAGGGAAAAAATGTATCTTCTATGCACGTCACCTGAGATCATGAATGCTAAAACTAACTCAGGGACCACCATTTTCGCACATCTACCTAACACGATATAATATAATGATCTTTAAATATGTCACACAAAAGCCTCTTTAACCTTATAGCCATTATTAAAACCCAAGAAAATTGGCTTTACCATAACCTATAAGAGCTTGAGACTTGATTTGGGGGTATTATGTTTCATTGGAAATGGTTAATATAATGCTACTTGAAAGATATCATGACCTACAACTGAAAAGTCAATACCAATTACAGACTAAAGACTTAGTAATGTTTTCACTAGCAAACACCACCCAGTGTACTATAAATTTAAATTAAGATGAAAAATCTCTTATGTGTCCTCAATATAGGTCGTGTGGCATACGCAAATATTTTAATATTATACGATGTCAAATAAATTTCATAATTTAAGAGTAAATAAAAGCCCTGCTGCTCAAGTTCACTTCATTGACAACACATACACATTTATATACAATGTGAAATGTATATATATGAAATTAATTTTATTCAGAACCTCTATATAATTACTTAATTTTGTGTGTTTGAACCATACCTGTTCATATTTGAGAGCTTTTAAAATCTCCCACTATAGTTGTATTTTTATCAAATTCTCTTGTGTATCAGTAAAAATTATATTAAGCTTCTAGTAACAGAAAGCCAAAGTAACAAGGCTTGAATAGGATATGGATTTATTTTTTTCTCACAGACCTGCGATCTAAGACAGGTACAGCAGTACCACGTATCAGTGGGAAGCCTGGTATCTTCTACCTTTCTATTCTGCAATCTTCAGCAGATGGCTTTCATCTCCCAAGTCACCACATAGTCACAGGCATCTCGTCATTCTCAGGGTAATCTCAGAGTCACCTCATTTTCACAAGATAGCTGCTGGAGTTCTAGCCATCACACCCACATTCCACTCACGAAGGATTAAGGAAATGGGTTTAAAATGTTCCTGCCATTTGAGTAGGCCCCCTTAAAGAATATTCCCTGAGCCCTGGCCAGATGAGTGTCGGCCTGAGGAAGGAAGGGTCTGGGTTTGATTCTGGTCAAGGGCATCTACTTTGGTTGCAGGCTCTTTCTTTCCTTCTTTTCTTTCTTTCTTTCTTTCTTTCTTTCTTTCTTTCTTTCTTTCTTTCTTTCTTTCTTTCTTTCTTTCTTTCTTTCTTTCTTTCTTTCTTTCTTTCTTTTTCTTTCTTTCTTTCTCTCTCTCTCACTCTCTCTCTCTCTCTCTGTCTCTCTCTCTCCTCCCCCTCTCCCCCTCCTTTCTTCCCCCTCCAATTCTCTCTGAAAAACAATGGAAAAAATATCCTCACGTGAGGTAAATAAAACAACAACAACATCCCTAAAACTCCACCTGAGTGTTTCCGCTTACATCTACCCAGTGCCTTTACAGGGAGCCAGAAGATACAGTGTGTTTACTAGACACAAAGCTACTGGCAATATCCCAATGGGGTTAAAAGGTTACGTGTTTAATTGCTTTGTTAGTTGTTAGATAAAAATTGTGAATACTATATCCTTTCCACAGACTATCTTTATTTTATTTGCTGCTTTTAATTATAAAGTATACCTTATCTGATATTAATATCAGTCATCCTGCCCTTTCGTATTTGTGTTTTCTGGGCTTCTCTTTTCCCAATCCTGAATCTTTAACCTTTAAAATGAATGGGTGGAAGTTATATATTTTTATTTTTTGACTGCAAGTTGTCAACACAAATATATGTTTTCTTTCAGCCTTTTATTTTCTAAGGAAAAAATTTCCAATCTCTTGCTCAGCAGATAGAAATGCTGCTGGTGTTACTCGTGCGTGGAGGAGAAACGGGGCGGCTGCAGGTTGACTGTGTGCCTGTAAACTCGCATTCAAGCCCCGCGTTTATCGCTGCGCCTGATCCGCACTTCCTGCCATTCTCACCACCTCCAAGCCCCAAGCCCCTGCTTTTCAAAGTCTCCAGGGAGGAGAGCTCCAGATCTCCCACCAGTTTTCATTTTCCTTATTTCAATTAAGACAAAAGCAGCTAGCAGTAAACTTCCCCAGGAATAGGGAACTAATAAATTCAATTCAAAGTTAAATTATTAAAAATTACTTAAAATTACTTTGCTGTTGCTCAGCAAAATCTCTCCTTTACGACAACACACAATATTACGTTATTTAAAGTGTGCGTGTTTAAGACTATCATTAGCTTTATGAAAATGGTTTAGTTGGGCTACAAGGATGCACTGTACCACTCAAAGATAATTTTCATCATAACTAAAAATTCAGGTTAATCTAGCGAACACTGAGTTTCGCCAAACTGCCTTCCACTCTATTCCAGTGTAATTTTACAGCTCTTAGTGATACCACAAGGGAAGCAGTTCCTTGACCTGAACTAGAAACATAAGATTTAAATGGCTCCTGAGTTCTTAAGAAAATAAAAAGTGTTCGTATGTCAGTGCTCATAGCTAGAAGAGTTGACCACTTCCAGTTTCATGGTCAAACAGCCAAAAGGGGGAGTAGAGATCAATGCTATTTTAAGCTTTGAGTTTGCTAGCTGCCTCTGATTTGCCACAGTCCATTTTAGTGACTAGGATTTAGCCTACCTTGACTAGACAAGTATCCATTTAATCAAAAGGCTGTCAGGCCCCAGTAGAGGGGAAAATACTATGAATTGGGTTGAAAGTGTGTGTTTCTATTATTTGATGAAACACACTTACCCATTACCTATGTGAACAGGATACTTATATTTCCTTTTCTTTCTAAGTGATTTGAGAAGGAGCATTATGCTGCTAAGTAATATTTTTAATTGCTAATATATTTATCCACTAATGATCTTATTTTATTTAAATGATAAGCCAGTACATAGTTAACTCTAAAAGATAAAGTTCTGCATTAGCCCCAAAAGTCTCCTATTCTTTGTGCGCCTCCTAAGTGGGCAAGCAGTTTGGAGCTTCTTAGGAGAGCTGAGTGGAAAAGGCTCTTCTCCGATCTGCCTAAACCAGATCTGCGTTCAAAACTCTGGGCATGGTCGTCAGGTTTACTCTGAGGTGACTGACAGGAGAAATGAAAATGGGGAAAACAGAAACAGGATCAAGAGAACCAAGTACTTCTATAAACCCTTCCATTTAGCAAAATAGTTGTGTTATCCCAACTACTGCTATTACTGAAATAGTTACAAATAATATTTAGAAGAATCTCTTTAAAAACTTACCGGAGCAGCAAAGACACAGACCACCAAATACACTGGTGGAAAATCCATTTTTTTTTATTTATTGGTAATTTTTCTACTTATATGTAAGCATAAAAGTATGAAGTTGTTATGATAAGGTTGAAACAATTACTGAGGAGAGCTAAAACATAACGGTGAAGCATCAACCAGTAATTGATACTGAAAAATGATACTGTCGCTTGGCATAATGATTACTTTGGATAATTCATTCCTTTGCACCCTATACCTTTAGGTCAGAAATGTAAATTGACTCCATTTAAAGTCTAGAAATTCCAGCTGGTGTGCCCAGGTCTCTTAAATATAGTTACTAGGTTCCTAACCTGTAAGACAGCCTACGGTATGCTGAACACGGACAATCATGGAACAAATGAGTTAACCTGTAGATATGCAGAAATGGAAGGACCGATTAAACCTGAAATATTCATAAATCATGAATCATATTGCTCTTGGTTGTCAGTAATGTGATCCCTCCTGTGACACGGTCACCCATTGATGACATCTGTTTTGGTCCCATGTGACCTCTGCTGGAGACAAGCAGATAAAATCCATAGCTGCTCAGCAAGTCATCGATGATCTACAGCTGCTGGCCAGAAACACTGGCCCCCGTGTCTCTCTAATCGAACAAGAAAGTGATGGGTCAGAGGACCTTATAACGGCTGAGTTCCATTTCCAAGCCCCAACCCTGGTCCTGTAACTGCGCTGTCAGCAAGCAGGCTGGTGAGGCAGAGGGAAGAGAGATGGGCACGGGAACAGGGTGTGACACAGGATTCGGGCGGTGTGTTCCCGCACTCCAGGTGCACCCTACTATTCAGTATGTAAACCTACGCCTACACTTTGCCTTTGCTTCTTGCTACATTTTGGAAACTAAACCATTTGATTCCAGGGTGTTCCTGGAACTTGGTCTGTGAATCACTCTGTGTTGCAACCTCTGGGAAGCTTCTATGGAGGCCACTGCGGACACAGATGGTTCTCTCCTGCGGCAGTAGGCTCAGGTCGCCAATTGCCCAAGGAAGTTAACAGACTCAGAGACTGTAGTTTAATGTGTGACTGGCAGCTATTTAGACTAAAAGATTTAATTTGCTTTATGTCCTGAGTATCTAAGAATAAAATACAGTTGTGAGTATGCAAAACAGTTTATTCTTATATTATGTATTTATTATTGAATTATTAATTATTATTATTAACCTACTTTTACCCACCCCTGTATATTCACAGTAGAGCCTGAAAAAAGAAAATCAAAGTTGAATGACTTAAGCACATCGTGTCAACTTTTTAAAAAATTGCAGGATTTTCTAGAGGTTGAATAATATTAAGTCATACCAAATAAACAAACAAGAGAAGAAACACACACAAACACACATACATACCAGCAACATGAACAAATGTTTTCTTTATGCGGGAATAAGTACTGAATTGAGGCAGAAAAACCTCAAGCAGAGATTTCAAGTAATTATCATGACCTATCTGTTCTTCTGATTATCTTTCTTCTGCATAGATTTGTTGTAAATATTAAACACTTTAAGCTTCTCAGATTACAATTATTAATAGAACCAAAATATCAGGACATTTTACACTTCTAAGTAGATATGTTTTCTTCAACATAAGGTTAAATTAGCCTAAAATATTGAGTAGCCTAACTGTTAGGAGGTCAGATGTCTTTTAGTAAGAATATCTCTAATTTGTCCCATATAATTTAGTAAATCAGCCATTCTCTAGCCTTATTATGCATCAGAACCATGTGGAAAGATTTTTATAACAGATACATGAATTGCATACTAGAGTTTTGGGGTGAGATTCCACATAATTACAGAATAGAGCTTGGATGCACTAGGTCTCCAAAATGGTATAAAATTTGATAGAATTTGTCCTTTGACATTATTAGTAGAACAATACTATAAATCTAAATGGAGACAGCCAGATTGAGAGATTTTAAGTAATATTTTAAGATATTAGGTACATGATTGAAGAAAGAGACTGGGCCAAATATGACATGATGTTTACCACATTGAGTGCACAAAATGACTAAAATTCAGCCTAACCAAATGTTTCCAGGTAAAATTGACCCAGTTTGTCAAGGAACACAAACTGATGAAATGATTAAATTAAAATGATTAATGCTTTGGACTGACAATGATAGAGCCAGAAAAAAACCCAAAGTTTTCAGGAGTCAGAAATTTGAGTACTCCGCTAAATAGCAATAATTTCAAGTATGTCTCTTAATTTCTCAATTCAAAATCTCATTTGCCTAAGCTGTCCTTGGAGTGCTACTTTCTGAAGGCTTTCTGTCTAAAAGGGCCTACTATGGTCTTCGGCTACAATTACTCATTAGAATCAGAAGCCACCCTGCCGCCTTCCCCTGTCCCTCTTTCTCCTGCCACTCCTTGATCTCCATCTTCGCCCCTGGGTCCAAAGCTGGCAGCACTACAGGGGTCTTTATCGAAATGATTAGAAGTTTTCAGAAAACTATCTGGGTTCTGGATGAAAGAAGAAAACAACTGTAAAGCAAGACTAACCGGTGGCAACATTCTGTATCAGGGGACTCTCATGGAGGGCCGGCGGATGCCTTTGTCCTAAAATCTCCTTGGCATCTGTCTGAAATGGTCTCTTCATTCTGCTTCTCAAAATTTCATCTTTTGAAGATTCTCAGTTTCACTGTGGGCCAATGTTAACTTCATTGTTAGTCACTAATGTGGGGTCCTACAGTAGCCTAAGAGGGTATTGCTTTTGTAATTCCACAGTCAGTGTCAAAGGTTTGATAAACATGGGGCATATTTTCACTTTAATTGCATCTCTTCTGCAAAGTCTGGAGTAAGGCCCTCAGTAGCACCTTCTAATCAATGAGGAATGAAAGTCACAGCATTGTGCCAGGTTCTGCATGCCAATGTGAAAAATTCTTGGGTGTCTCCACATGGTTTCTCAGAGGATGTGCAGTCAGGAACATTTCTCTGACTTGAATTTACTGTATGAACAAAATGAGGTCCCGCCCCTTTCAATAGCCATTAAATCTCTCTGTGTTTTGCTGTTATGAGTATTTTTCTCAAAAGAATGCATGTAAGATGTGCTTGGCAGGGGCTGGAGGAAGGCTTTTTGCCCCATGGCCATAAAGAGCAGTAAGACTCAGGGTGAATGAGGGTCATGTACCCTTTTGTTGAGCAGGGAAAGGGCAATTTTGGAAGGGGAGATGGGAAAAAAGAACACTCAACATTCCTGGGTTTTTTTTTCATGGAATAGAGAGGAAAATATTAGAAAACCAAGGTTTCAATAGAAGAAAAATGGCATTAACAGACTTGTAATGTAAAGAACCAGAAGAAATTAGTCTCCCAATATCCCAGGCTCGGAGCTAGAAGACCACATTTCAGTATTAGATTAATCAGTTGCTGAATATTTAACAAAATGCCATGATATTCCTGAGACTCAGGTTTTCATCTATAAAATGGGGATAATAGTATTCAATTTACAGGGCCGAGGTGATAACTACATAAAATAATTTATGTTAAAATGTTATAAACTTTAAAAATTTATGCAAATGTTAGAAATTATTATTATAAAAGATCCATCCTTAAACGTGCAAGAAAGTAATAAAATTACCATAATGCAAAAAAACTGAAGTTCGAAATCCAGCATTTAATTAACCAGCAGAATCCAGTTTAATTACCACGGCATTTCTAAGGCAGGCATGCTACAGCATTGTTAGCAGCAAGGCTGCTCTGCAAGTGCCATTGTTCAGTTTGCCTATTCCACTTGGCATCACACTTTTATAATCATAGGAATACATATCAAAAGCTTGCCTTAGCTAAGAGGTCATAGAGAACACGTTCAACAGAAAGATAAAAGCACAGAATAAACTGAGCGTGAAACAGAAAATAACCTATTTGAACAGAGAGACAATATTTGGTCTTCATCTGGAAATGATTTCATGTCCAGAGGGTCTTTTGCCTTAAATAAAATTGAGCTGTATTTGGTGTTTCATTTTATTGGACATTATATACTGGTAAACAAGTGAAAGAAGTGATGGGAGGAGTGCAAGGAAGCATGAGGAGAAAACACCTAAAACTAAAGCAAAACAACAAACAATCATGTGGATTTCCCCTTTTTAGAGGCCTAAAAAGTACCTGATTTGCCTAGAGAGAATTCTCCTCAAGTCCTGATGAAAGCAGTAAGAGTACTTCAGCTGGCAATCTTGTTTAATTTTTAAAACTATCATATCAAATGATAACTACCAATATTACATAGCATGAAAATGAAGGCCAAATGCTATGGTTTGAATATTAAATAAGGTTCAGAATATAACTAGCTTTCAACAGGATAAATTTTGCTTACCTTAAAGAAATGTACCCTAAAAATGTGCTCCTAAACCATACAACTGGCTGCCTTTCTTTTCCAGTGTTTGGCAACAGTGATCATCCTGCATTCACTGAGTTTCTTTTCTCCTGACTTACAATGCCATGGCACTCCATACATCACTGTCTACCTCTATAAAGCCAATCCTACAATGATTTCCTCCTCTGTCATCGCCAAAATTCCAGCAAAGAATTTTCCAAAAGAGGTCAACACTTTGATTAATAAAATCTTCTAAGTCTGCTATTATGCATGCACAATCAAAGAAATTTAGAGTTTTCCCATTAAAAGGTCCCACTCCAGGAAGACTGCGCCTGTGAGGCCTAAGAAGGACATTTTTGAATATCATTAATACTACAGTGTTCAGGGCAGTCCTACAGTTTTACCCTCTTCGTCAGCCCAATACTAATTGTTAGAAAGACTGATGGCTCTGCCCCAAATACTTATCCCTTTCAATCATCTGGTATTTGTAATTCTATCAGTGATAATGATAATGTCTATATATTGTGGTTGTGGACATAGCTGAAGAGAATGCAAACTGAACAGAGGGACAGCACAGTAAGTCTTTGTTTGCTATTAACACCTATTGTATCAGTTTGCTATTAACACCTACTGTATCAGTTTAGGGAGCAGAGCCTTGCTAAACTGGGACTTCCTAATATTGATGGAAGAAGCCAATGGGCTAGGATCTAGAGAAGACAAGTTCAAGGAGATAGAGTTGTAAGATCTGGGTGATCACAGGACTTTGGACAATTAGATACATGAGCACCACTGGAGGGGAAGATACAGTGGGGAAAGGGGGCCAGAAAATATACTATCTCATATTCCATTCCACATTATCTGATACAAGCAACTTTCTGGAAGCTCCAGTGTTATTGAATATTGACTGTGAAAGGAGTCTTAGCAATTGCGACCAAAAACTCTCCCTCGGGGAAGCTGTAAAACACTGCTTGTCTTCAACAGCTTTGAGAATGAGAAGTTACTGCTGTCGTGGGAGGAAGGGAATGGAAGCCATTCAATGTGCCCATTTAGGGGTCCATGTGTCCAGCTCACAGGGGAAGCTGGGCTCTGCTGAAGTAATCCTCCTCTTTCATAGACAAACCAACGTCATACAAAGGTAAGTGACAAGCCCGGAACACAGGCTTCTGAATTCTCAGGATAGTGCTCCTCTTCAGGCACCACAACTAGCCCTCAGGTTTGAATACTTATCACAACAGCATTGTCCCCACGAATCCAAACTAAGGTGGAAATGGAGAAAAGAGAAGTCTTCCCAGTGACTTTTATGTGCATGACCATGCTATCAGAAGCCTGACCTACCAGAAATTACCAAATTCCTTCCATCTAAATGTCATGGTGTGTTTTAGATTTACAATACTGAAATAAAGGTAGTTGTAATAAGCTTGGTGATTCCTAAAACCACCTGTCTCCTAACTCAGTATAACAAGGGGAGCCTGGGCTAAACCATTGTTGTAAGGAGTCAACACATTCTAAAAGCTTCATACCCCTGCAGTGTATTTACAACTCAGGAAAGGTTATAGCTTCGATGAAAAATAGAATTACAGACAGAAGAAACCACCACAAGGCCCTTAATTTACCCCCACACCCACAATGGAGTTCATCCTCTATGGAGTTATCTATTGTCTACCATCCATGCCCTTTCCATTAAAAAAAAAAAAAGAGAGAGGGAAAGCTTCATAAAATTGGCTCAAAGAAGTTTTCCTTTACATGAGACCACTTTTAAAAGTACTAAGGCATTGTACAGATGTAAGAGATCGTCATTCTCTATATTAAAGAGCATTCAAGATGCCATCAGGAAAAAGGGCACAATGTCTCTTCCACACTATCTTCTAGCAGTTCTTTCTCTCCCCATGCTACTCAGTCCATTTCCTCCTTATGTCTTCTTATACTAATAGAAATGGAAAACGGAATCATAGGATGTTAGATTTGAAAAATACATCAGGTAACTCATCTCTGATGTCATAAATGAAGACACCAAGAACAGTTGGGGCCATAAACATAAACACCTACAAAGGCTGGAGAGGTTAACATAAATAAGGAAATCGGCTGAGTAAGAAGGGTTCCTTGGGACTGAGAAAACCAACGTGCAAACAGCATAATATAGATCAGCTAACACAGGGCTCAGTGGAAGCGGCGATGGGGCCTGGGAAGCTTGGAGAGTGCCGGCCCCCCCGAAGCCCACTGTGACCACCTGGACATGCAGGCTCATTGCCAGGTGATTTATCAAAAACCTGAAGTCCAAACCTTTGTGGGGAAAGCTCTGATTTTAAATTGTTGCATTAGTTTTTAAACATTGAAAAATAAATGGTAAGGAAACCTCTCCAGGACTCTTCCAGTCTACACCCTGCTGGCTCATGACTTCCCATCTCGGCCCCATGATCTCTAATGCTCTGCTTCGTATTCTGTTGAAGAGCCTGCGGGAGGCCAGCTCAGGACAGGCAGCGGTCGCTCCTGTCTGCCCGCAGCCTGGGCCTGAACGCAGCGCGCACCCGCGGCCCGCAGGCCCGGCTGCGACCTCAGACGCAGCAGCCCTGGACTCGGGAGCTGGAGCAGCCGGTGCGCCCCGAAGTTTCTCCCGGGCCAATGCTCTTCCTGCAGCCCATCCCTTCCAGCCCCCTCAGTTCCCTGACGCCAGTAAACATGGGAAACTGAGGCTCCCAGAAGGCAGCCAAGGTGCGGTTAGGGAAGGTTCCAGAAGTGAATGGCCAGCAATAGGAGTGGCAGCAAACTTCAGCATAAGCCCGCGCTGGCCATTACTCCTGGAGGATATGACACTGACATCAGTGGGTCTTCAAGGGCAGCAATGGGATGAGCCACCGGCAGAAGCTTCTCCCAGGCCCTCTGATTTATGATGCAGACACCATCACTTTTCCTTTGGCAGATGAACTGTTTCGCTTGGAAGCCATGGTTGGTGCCACCTTGCATCTGCAGGACACCAAGAGCTCTGGCCGTGGTGACAGTTTCTCTTTAATTTACGACAGGAACCCAGGACAGTGCTGTTTGGACCTCTCTCTGGGTAGCTCAGAAAGGCTGCCACCTTGTGAAGTAAATGCTGTCCTTTGTTGCGTTCACAATATGACCAATCAGCACATGCACTTGGACATCTGTATTTATCTTAGAAATGTGAATGTAATCTTTCAATTCACCCTCACATTCCTCTAAACTTCACTTAGAATTGACCCTGGGATTAAAGATAGCGGTTACCACAACACAGTACCAGAAACAGACTCAAGAGGAGCCGGTGCAGGTCATGCTGACATCCTGAAGACCTGAACATCAAAATCACCTAAGGTTTTTCTCGTGGGAGGATCACATTTTAGATCACTGTCAGATCCCTCTTTCCTAGACAGAAAACGCCAATTAGATTTCCTTTTCTTACTTGTTACTGTTTTTCACCTTTATGTTGTTTGGCATATTCTCCTGTGAGTCTTTTCAAGCTCTCTAAGTTTGTCAAAACCCCTTCTTAACAAAATGCTGGACTATTGGTAACTCTACAGAGTGACTGCCAGGCACTCCTTCCTCCTGGAAGGAAATAATACACTCGTTTAAATCAAATATTGTTGGGGGAGCAAACATTAACAGTTCACTGTTAGCCTTGGTACTGGATTAGGATAGAATTTGGCCTATTAGATGGACTTGGATGCTTTGTCCCCTAATGCAAAGGCGCTTCCACTTTTAGAAAATAAAATTGAGTAGGTAGGGGGGGACACACACTCTGCATAGAAATAAAAACAATGCTCTAATATTAAAGGGAAAACACAATGATAGAGTCAAGAAGCAGTTCAGTAAACTCATTACCATGCTTATTGCCATTTGAAGGCACAATGATTGAAGTTATTGTCTTAATGTAAGATTACTAAATAATGCATCCCATAAAGGAAAGACATTGTATTGGCCATAAAACGCGTGTAACTGCAACAGAATTCATACTTATTTAATGACACTTTAGAATAAGATGGTAATTAAAATGAAGCAGAAATTTTTAAAAGGCAAGAGAAATTCAAACACACCAGTATATAAACTGAAACACTCTTTGTTTTGCAAGCACATAAAGAAGTTTCACATAGTTGGGGTTTTTTTTCTTTTGGGGCCCACTGGGAACAGCACAATCTTGACTCCTCAGAATTTCCACTTCTAATTGCTAGGAGGGTTCATTATCAGCTGTCTAAAGTTCAATGCATCAACCTTGCAAAGCTGAGTTACAAAAGACGTTCACACATCTGATGGGCTGCTGTGCTAAATACATCTTAATTTGTGCTGCATCTGCTGTTTTCTAATTTGTTTGTCATGCTGTGAAAGCCACAGACTTTGTTAGAGCAGCTCCCTGATTTTTTTCTTTAAAAATGCATCAATTCTTCATTTAAAAAATGGCTGTCTTCCATCATTGTTCATCTGTGTCTTGGAATGCTATAAACTCAATTCTGTTATGCACATATATGTATGAAAAAATCTTGTGCATTTGAATATGTACATGTATTATATTAGGATAAATGCACATATATTTGCATGTGCATCCAGACAAATACTCGGTTTAATCACAAAAAGCAAAACAAACTTTCTTCAGCAGTTATGGGACGCACAAAGCAACAGACATGCCAATCTCAGCATGTTGGCATGGATAAAAGTTTTTCAGGTCCTCCAGGCCTGGTTTGGGTCCCCTGCTATACAGAAAACATGCATAAGGGTGGTGCTGTCAGTTCAGACCCAACTAAGCAGCAGTTCAAATGTAAACAAACACACTCAACTCAATAGGATCCAGAATAAACCAGTCTCACATTAGGGAAGCTTAATTTGAGTTGGGAAGGAAAATAAATACCACCATCTCAGGCCCATGCCTCCCTCAACCTTTTCACAAAATGCAGTGTCCAAAGTGAAAGCAGGGCCTACTTTCTGGGCAGTGACCTGTGCAGTCACGCAAGGACCCATAACTAGAAGAGCTGAATTTGGTTTAATGCTCTGCTGTAACTGTTTATATATTTTTAATTATTTGTGTACAAGGAGCCCTGCGAACTCATTTTGCACTGGACCCCACAAATCATGTAACTGCTCTTGGGTGCAGAATTGGTTGTAGGAACACTGGTGGACCAGCGGATGGATTTACTCTGTAGTATTTCAAGCTGTCCTTTTATCTTTAAGATCACAAAAATTTATCCCTTGAAATGAAGAATAAAGGTAAGAGGAAGAAAGCAGAAAGAGAGGGAAGCAAGAAGGGAGGGAAAAATCCAAGTAGTATTTACTTTGTACTGTGCAGTTTTATGGGGCATGAGAGGTGGAAGGCAGCCATTTCTAGGTGATATTTATTATTTCTGAGCACAGAATGAAACTGATTACAAGAAAATGCATCAATTTTGGCTTCACTAGCCAAAGTGGCACTCAAAGGCAGTCTATAATCTTTAAAAGAAATTAAGCTATATACAATTCTATTTTTTTTACAATTTCCCACCACCCCCTTCCCTAACATATATGCACACATAATCCAAGTTATTTCAGGAAACATTAAAAAAAAAATACTAGGGAATACAGAGGAGTTGGAAACCTCGGAAGACTGTCTGTGGCTGGTTTCCTGTTGCAGGCCGCTCACTTGGGGTGGGGCTGTGAACCGAGGGGCAGTGAGAGGCCAGCCCAGAGGCTGGCATCCTCATGGCCACAGCCTGAAGATGGAGATGCAAGAAGGCAGGTCTGTACCCTGGCTTCTGCTGGCTGTACACCCTTCCAAGAGAAAGACACAGACCCCATTCACATTATGCCAATCAGTCTTCAGTGTCAAGTTTTCCCAAGAACATGCTGAAACGATGACCAAGGCAGGCATTATGACTGTTGGAGCCACAGACAAATCAGGGCCTCCATAAAGGAGTGTGTTGAATCAATAAGGCGTAGTGTTCAACCAGGGCTGAGAAAAACACCTCATAAAGTAACAGCATTTGTAAAGGTTAATCAATTCAGCTAATTGTAAATGCTCTCAATTGTCAGTCCCTAAGCAGTCCCTTCTCTTTGTAGCTAATAATTCACTGTGGGATGCAGCAGCTCTAAAGCAGGAAGCAGAGAAAGCGTGGAAAGCAGTCAAATTTCTCATTACTCTCTCCACGTTGTGCTCTGTCGGTGTCTGTAAATGTCAATACATTTACCACAGGGAAAGAGCCTTTTTTTCCTACTAGCACTACTTGCCTCCTTCATTATACACAAAACAAAGTAAAGAGCCTAATTATCTTGGTCTAGGCAGATGGGAAGGAAATGAGGGTATTGATTTTGGGGGCACTATCTTAAGGCAATGTATATGACTAATAAGCTGGGCAGCTAAAGGGATGGTCTTCCAGTCACAACCGTAAGAAAAACACATCCTAGTCACCGCCCAGAACTGACTCAGAAAAAACAACTCCTTCTGTCCTTCCCTCCCCACTGTCTCCATATCCCCAGTAAGAACAAAACCAGTGGGTAGGGTTTTTTAAGTGAGTGCCTACCGAGCTCTGAGAAGTAAAAACAAATCATGTCAGGTAGAAAACAATGAGATTATTCTTCGCTGAGATTAATACTGGACTCTGTCAGTGAAAGCAAACCAATTACTTTCATGGAACCAGAAAACTGTCCTTCCATGAGGCTTCATGGTCAGGGAGGCCTCTACCTCCAGGCCACTGATGGGTGTTCTACGGGGGACTCAGAATGCAATTTGTCTTAGTGATGCTAGAAAAGTTCTAGGAAGCGGTAATACAGGACAAATGATGAATTGTCCTAAGAAAAGTCACTTTGTTTTAAAGATCTCACTTAGATCCTGTCTGCTCTTTCTGATATATATAAAGTCTTATTTCCCTACAATTACAGAAGTTAATTTTCTATACTTAGAAAATATAATAACATAGTTATTTCTAAAGAATATTTGCAGAAGCCAAAGTGGAGATGAGAAGAACTATTTCAAGTGTTTTGGGGGACGGTAATATTTGTAGCAATGTTCGTAATAACTAACATTCACCCATTGATTACACCTTAGAATCCAATGAGGTATATAATTTCCCATATTGAAACATGAACTGCTGAAACACACAGTCAATTTCCCTTTATTTCATCTGCAACTTAATAAAATGTAAATGTCTTTCCCTTAGAAATAAGGTTGTGAATACATTTGGAAATGTAGAAGAATCACAGTACATATAAATCCCAAACCTTCATTTGACAAAAGAACATCCTTATCTTTTATGTATTTCAATTTAATATTATTAACCAAAGACATTGTAAAATGCTAGTTAAGTGAGTATAGCAGAGGCCCTGTGTCCCTGTCAAACAGCTTGATATTTCAGATACATTGGGTAGTGTAGTCAGCAAAGCAAGCGACTCAGCCCAAGCCTACTGCCATGTTGACCTGAACAACATCAAAAATAAGCTGGAAAAGACATGGAAACCAGGTTGTTGGCAGCTGTCACATCACAAGATATGTTACCCCCCAAATATGTAGGAGAATGCTAAATTCGTGTAGGATGGTAGCATGTTTAAAGTCAAATTAACTGGTGCATTGTAATAATAATGGTGTAGAGTCAGAAACAAAATGAGTGCTTCTCTACAGTGAACAGAACCATTGGTTTATGCAGAGAATGCTCTTCTTAGCGAAAATATCTCATGTTATTCATAAGTACAATTTAATACACTTCCTGTCTACCATTGAAAAATGAGATATTATTCAGGAATGCCAGAAAGATACCTGACTAACAAGTGGGGGAAGACTTGTTCAACAAAAAACTCCCCCATCCCACCTTTCCAATCTTCTCTCCTCCCAGTCCCCATCTCTCTCTCCCTTCTCTTCTCCCTTTTTCTAAGATATATTCCTTTCAGGTAACAACGCCATTTTCCCATAATTTCAGGAGAAATTTCCTGACATCTTTGAAAATGCTGAGAATCTAAAGTGAAGTTCTCTAAATGCAATTTTTCACCTTAAAGGAATTGAAGTACCTGTTAGAGTTTCCAGAACTCTAGCCTCAGGCGAGCAGTGAGCCAAGTTAACAAAACAAAACCCCCCCAGGACCCTATTATCTCATTTCATTTACTGGTTGTTCCTGAGCATTTGGTAACTTCATCTTCATATTTATTCCTTTGGAGCCTCACCCTTTTATACATAATGTAATTTTTTTCCAGAGGATAAATTTTTACATCAGTTTAATGATTTCTTGAAGTTATACTGGAGTATTGCTCAACTCACTTCTAAATTAAAGCACTTATTAAAAAACTTTGAAGCACTCTCACAGTTTTAAATCACTGTGCACATAGCAATTTAAAATTATGGGAGCAGTTTTACAAGCACTTGAATTTGGAGGTGATCAGAGACCTGAAAATGTGCATTATAGAGTAATTTAAAATTATTAGAGTACTTCACATTTTTTATAAGCTCTTCAGCTGGGAAGTGATCGGGTTCTAACATCTGAGCTTATGCAGTACAAAGTGAAGTGCTCCTCACCCTGAGAAGATTCACTCTATTAAATCAAACTACTTTAATAATTTTAAAGTGATGTACAGTGAGCATGCTCAGATCTCCAAATTCACTTTTAAATTAAAAATATTTTTCACTTCCAACCTGCAAAGACACTTATATGATAAAGCAGTAATTGACTCTTTCAATTTTAGACATCAAACTGCCCTCTCTCTTTTAAAGTAGTTTTCCCTTGGTAAAAACAAAATATTAAAAATATTTGTTTTTTTCCATTAAAAAAAAAAAGGCATCATGCTATGAGAATTCAACAACGTAGTTGTATTTTAAAATATTTCCATTTTAAGGTAAACATTAGTGTATTGCACTTTGGGATGTCATACTTTCATACACGTCATGCCAAAGCAATGACAAACTAATGTTTTGAGAACATTTTTAAACTTAAGCAATAGCTAATTGTCTTATGTAAGCATGACACCTGACCCACTGAAACATGTCACAATAGGACAGCTGTTTGACAGTTTGAAAAAAGCCTTACAGACCCTACTATGTCTTCTGAAGATCACTGCCCACCCCAATGAAAGCATGTTGTTCCAGTAACCTACTCTTGAGTTCAAAGAAAGGAAAACCTAACAGTGGCATGAGACTTGCTACACCAGATGTGCATCGGGCAACCACAACTCTAAATCATTCAAACAAGTTGATGGGACTGTTTTGTTCTTGGAAAATCTTGCCTACACTTTCTATAGCAACATTGGAAGTAGAATTCTTGTATTAATTAGCAAGATTATTAAGCAAGGAGACTTGACTTGGGGTGGTGAACACACAAAACAATATACAGATGCTGTATTATAGAATTGTACACCTGAAATCTATATAATTTTATTAACTGATGTCACACCAATAAATTCAATTTAAAAAATTAAAAAATTAAATAGAATAAAAAAGATTATTAACTTGTTGAAAGGGATTCTCATCTTGTAATAGAATGATTCAATGGTATGTTTAAATGTAGTTACTGAGAGGCGGTTGATATTTGCATTAGGAATGAGTGATTTAAACCTTGTTTTGGTAGATTTCTTACCCCACTTAAACATAATGACAACTCAAATAAATAGGTAGATGTCTATGAAACCATTTTGAAAGCTAAAAAAAAAAAAATAGTTTTCTCTTTACTACCAAGTGCTAGAAGGTTCCCTTTTTCCACTTTCCCTTCCCTTCCCTTCTTTCTCTCCCCCTGTCCCAGAGGTCCTGTTCTTCCTAATTCTAACTGCAGCCAAGCTGGGCCTACTGGAAGGTAGTCACTTAGTACCTCCTTGTTCTTTGGTAAGACTTTGAGTTTTATCCTGTAGGAGGACTGACCCTAACTAATGGATCTATAGTCCACGAGTGAAGCAGAGTGGTTCCCAGCAGCGATTTGCACCAGGGGGAAGTGCGCTGCAGCTGTTTGTGAGGGCTCTTCAGGCGAAAGGTTACGAGCTATGTAGGTACCGCTCTGCTCTGGCTTGTGACAAAAACGCCCAGAGCCACTTCAGCTCACCCTACAGATGCCGCTTGAAAATTAGTCTCCTGGCGGGGATGGGGGAGCTGGAGATAATGTCTTTCAAAAGCACTCTCTTGGCCCTGGCTGGTGTGGCACGGTTGGTTGAGCACAGTCTCCTACACCAAAAGGTGGCTGCTTCAATTTCCAGTCAGGGCATATGCTCAGGTTGTGGGTTCCATCCCCAGCAGGAGGTGGTTTCTCTCTCTCCCTCTCCCTTCCTCTCTCTCTAAAATCAATAAAAACATGGGTGTGTGTGTGTGTGTGTGTGTGTGTGTGTGTGTGTGTGTGTGTGTGTGTGTGTGTGTTTTAAGTGCTCTCTTAGAACAAGCTCTTTCATTGATAGATATGCCAATGAGACCCTTAGAGAAGTAAATTTATTTTGAGGGTTGTTGCAGTGACTTTTTCAATTTCATTTCAAAGGGTAGTTACTAAACACTAAAGATAAAATTGGGAAGTATGGCTCCATAGCCCTTTATATGAATAAAATGGGACTTGGGAGTTTGCCTAGTAATCTAACTATCATCTCAGGTATTGCCCAAATTCTCTGAATCTTCCCACAGAGAAGTGCATGGATGCAATGAGCATCCAATGTCTCCATGATAAAGACAATAATGGATTCAGTGGGTTTTTCATATTAAGATATCCATGTGTATACTGAAGTCAGGGATATTACCTCTACGAAAATGTTTCTGAACTTAAGCTATGAAGTAGATTCTGTTCTAACTAGTATGTTATAAACTTTCAGAAGTTATACAATACCTGCTTCTATACAAAACCATTTTGAATTCTATGGGATTTGCATTTGTCTTTATACTATGATCAAACTGCCTTGGTTTTAATGTTATTTCCAATAAAAATTGTCCTGGAAGAAGACTAAAAGAAAACTGTCCTGGCAATTGAAATTTATAGTATTTAGATGGTTTTTATGTGCTCAGTGGGATTTATTATTTGGCTATAGTGTCATAAAGTATATAACTACCCAAAAAATTCAGTGGTAATAATGCAGAATCCTCTGTATATTCTTGTCTGCAAACTAAAATTTTCTTTCAAAATGCTAAAAAAATCGAAATAAGTAATCATTAACCAAAAGTTATACAAGGATGATGAATTGGTGTGTGCCTGAATTGAGGGAAAAATTTGGGTATAAACAATAGAAGAAATCACAAGGGCATATTTAAGGGTTCTTATATATTGGAAATTGAAGATAGTTAAAGGAACCTTCAAGAATTTGTTTCCGTAGAATGTGAATTGACAGGAAGCCCTAAACAACATTTTTGCTACAATGAATTGGTAAAAAGTAAGTCAGACAATTATGGTACAATGAATTTAAAAATCAATGTGCATACTTCAAACTAAGTGGCTATTACATAGAAAGCAAAAATGTACTTGTAAGACTAATATCAAGAAAGGAATTTTGATGAAAATATAATACTCGTACACACTTGGACTATGCTACTATAATGAAACATGACAGGCCTGGGGTATTTGTCAATGGGTGTGCCCCAGATCTGTCACTGTATTTTACTGTAGAAACTACTGCTTTTAAGATCACTGTATAAAAGGTTAGAGAAGCAATACTGGGTGATGTCAATCTATGTATGAGTCTCCTGTGTACAACATTGACTTTAGGACTGATACCAGGGAGATAATACTCAAAACCCTTTGCACATACATTATAAAGACCAATGTGTATTTTTCAGATAATTTTTTAATTCCTTTGCATTTTCCTGCAGCAGTACTTATACCCATTCACAAGAGTATATTTAATGTCATTTTATCTGAGAGCATTGCTAAATAAACAAAAATTTCATTAACACTGTAGCCATTTTTAGTAAATCTGCTTAATGATAAAAGATGCCCTTTAATTCCTAGTGTCTACTGCATGAGTTAATCCATTTATGTGAGAGAACATGTTTTGTCAGGTTGTGTGAGTCTGACAATTTTTGAACCAAATCAAGCCTTTTGAGAATTGAATTCCATTTGCTTCGGGGGGGTGCGGACTTTCTGGTTCAAAGGAAAAATGCTTAGAAGCCATATTTGAAAGGCTCATAAGGGGTCTTACACATCAAATAGCTCTTAGAAAACAACATTCTGATGAGTCAAGTGTCAATTAATTAGAAACATAGAGATTGCTTTTCCCTGGCTATCCACATGGGCTTCAAAGTTGAAGAAAGAGGGTTTGATGAAATATGGTTGGAGTGTTCATGACCCAAAAGCACAGTAAAGTAGTTCAAGATGTTTCTGTGAAACAAAGATACTTGTTTTGCTTGCAGCGATCTTCCCAAACAAATATCTAATGAATGCCTGTGTACAAGCATTGGGACTCATGCAGGTTCTCCAGTTTGTGTCCATTAAGCATATCCTAAAGAGGGTTTTTCCCTGCCAAAAAACGATTAAGTCATTATAAGTGAATCCAAGCTCTGTAGTGCTTCCAAAAAGGGAAACGAGTGAAATAAGCAGGAAGACATGCTCACTGCGGATTTACCCTATACGGTGGGTTGTAGTAGGACACCATTTGTGTGGAACCTCTGGAGCGCCAAGACGACAGACCCAGGAACAGCATTTCCATGAAGCTCCCCGAACAATATCAGATTATAAGAATTTGGTCCAGGTAATTTGGTTATATGCCCATTGACTGCTTGTATCCAACTAACAGGGAACTAGGACTGGTCACGGAAATTAAAGCAGATGGACAATTGTGCCAATGTTTGCAGAAAGTAGTTCCCCAGTACCAACACTAGAGAGAGTGCTTTAAAATGTTACCATTAGCAAATATTTATTGCAAATCATTTGGTTAGATGGTGCTGAAAATGAATGTTATTAGAATCCCCAGAGTAAATATCTTAAAACCTATCATTAAGAAAATCGAAGAGAGAAAGAGGCTTGAAAAGTATGAAAAGAAGGCAGGCTTGGGGCTGGAGAGGGGTGGCGGTGGGTGGGGCGGGGGCAGGGAGACAAGGCCAAGAAGCGATGGGGACCCAGACCACCAGGTGGCCACGAGGAAGGGACAGAAAAGTGAGCTGGCACCAGGTCAGAACCCGAGGCAAGTCATGAAACCGAAGAGAAACTGGACACTCCTGTTGGCTCCATAAACACCCACGGGTTATGGCAGGAAAGGCGAAATGCGTCACTGATATGGAGAAGTCGGTGCTGGTAAACAATTCTGAAAAGAGAGGATGGACCTTCCACCGGATGCGCGTGCATAACCATCCCAAAAAGTCCTTAGTTGTGGAAACTGGCTGCGGGCTCCCAGACGCTCGGGCAACCATTTCCCCAACCACTGGGAGCGGACTCGGAGGCATCTGACGGTGAAAAACATTAAAAGACACAGGGAAGAGCTGGAGAAAGACGGAGTCCTCTGGCAGGACAAGGGGGGGATGGAAACCCCCCTACAGCTGGGCGGGGCCGGCCCCCTACGCGCTGCCCGCGACCACAGCCCGCCCGCCCGGGAGGCGCCCAGGAAAGCCGCGGACCATGCGGCCCCGTGGCAGAGCCCGGGCGAGGGCGCCTTCTGACCCGCGGGCCCTCGCGAAACAGCTTCGTTTGCGTTTGGACGCAGCAGGGAAGCCGACGCGGCCTCTCTGCGTATCAACCGCGCGTTACGCAGCCGCAGGGGCAAGATGCGCCCGCGCTGCTGCGGGTAGCCTCAGGCTCTGCGGGCGCTCCTGCCCGGCCCCGCGCGCCCCCGGCCCGGCCCCGCGCGCCCCCGGCCCGGCCCCGCGCGTCCCCGCCCCCGCCCCGCGCGCCCCCTGTTCTCGCCCGGGCCACTCGGGAGCGCTGCGGAGGCTGCACTGCCCACGGGGCCAGCGCACGGGGGCGACCTGCGGCTGCACCTGGACAGCGCCGGGGGGCAGGGGAGGCAAGGCGACCAGCCAGCTGTTGGAGGAGACCCGCCGGATCCTTGGGCAGAGCCCGAGGCCCCGGCGCCGTGACCAACACGGACGAGCGCTGCCTCGAGCGCCAGGGCGGCGACACGGTCACGGGCGAAAGGCTGCAGCCTGGCTGGCGGAGGCTAACGGGTCCAGCTCACCTCCAGCACCGCCAGCAGTCGGACCCTTAGGTGGGACCTGGCTCATGACGCCCTCAACGGTGCGGTTCCCAATGGATACTTTCCTGACGGTAAATGACACAAGTGCCGCCCCGCCCGCCGCCCCCTCAAGGCAGGTCTTGGCACTTAGGAGATTCTGTAGATGAAGAGCTGGGGCAGGGTCCCGGGGCCCACCGGGAGCTGAGGTCATTGGGGCCGGTCACTAGCGCGCAAAGGGGGCCGTGGAGAGAGCGGGGAGAGCCCCCTCACGCCCGGGCAGTGACCCCAGCACGCGGGCGGCGCCAGCCTGGACCCTACCCGGACCCCGCAGGGCACCCGGCCCTCGCTGAAGGCCTATTTTGACGTTTCCCTTTTCTAGACCTTTTTTCCTTTCCTAAGCTCTGCAAATAAATAAAGACACTTCTTTGGGGAGGAGGGGAGGGATATAGAACACTACCTTTTTATGTTTTTCCTAAGTTATTTTTTCTTAATTTTTTTTCAGTTGAGTACACAGAGGTAAAGCATCAAGCCCATCCGGGAAGAGAAGCAGCCAAGCTCGGCTACCAGCTGCTGAACTCTTGCCCTAATAGGGTTTATCATTTCAATGAGGTCGTGGTGGTGGTTTTTTCTCCCAGGGTCCTTAGAAACTGAGAACTTTCCCCCAGTAATAACAAACTTTTGAAGAATTCTGAAGTTGGTTTTATATCAAAACTATACTATCACCACTTCGAGTGATTGATAGGGCTGCTGGATAAAAGAGTCATCACTAAGGCAGCTGAACTATTTGGGATAAGTGAGTTCCTTGGAGCCACCTGCACAGAAGAGCCTCCAAAAGATTTGTTTTTTTTAAGTCTTTTTTTTTTTTTCTTTTTTTAAATTTATTTTTGGTATTATTTTATATCCTGCCTTTTTTTTAAAGTTTCTTTATCTTTATTGTTGAGAATATTACAGATGTCCCTTTTTTTATCCCCACTGACCCCCTCCACCCGGCATCCACCCCACCCCCAGGCCTTCCCCAGACCAATGTCTGTGTCCATGGGTTATGCTTATAAACATATAAGTTCTTTGATTAATCTCTCCCCACCCACTCCCCTGTCCCCACCTTGTCTCTGAGATCCCTCAGTCTACCTTTTGAAGTTGATTTTGGGGTACTATTTCTTCAGTTAACATGTTTGGCTTCTTGTGTTCCCGGGAAGACTTGGCAGATCAGATATATTTAAGATGTAATACCAGTCCTATATTCAGTCAGCATTTTCACGCATCTGTTCTCTTGGCATTTCATTGCTCTTAATTTCCAGTTTTGACTGTTGAATATTTGGAGGAGAGAACTAACAATGGATGGATATTTGTTTTCCTGGGTCCTAGAAGCCGTGTGTGTTCAAGTAGATATATTTCATCACACAGCCTTGCCTCAGAGAAACAAATTCATTGTTACACAGCCGGATATTTTTCAAGAAACACTTGATGAGTGCCCCTCTGCAGGATATATATAAAAAATCTTGCCATGTGTGAGTTAACCTTAGTAGTACATTGAACTGCAGACATTCTCATGCTTTCATTTTTCTTTTCATCCTAAATTATCTCTTCCTTTTGCTAAAATATTCCCTCTGCTGTTAAAAACATTTCAAAGTTATACTGACTCTCCAAACTTTAAGGTAAAAAATTATTATCACCAGTTCCAATTTCCTAGCTGACTATCCTTTGAGCATTTAACATTAAGTAGCTAGATTTGCAATTCAGAACAAGTTCTACCACAGAAGTCCAAAAGGGCATCGCACATTTGCAGTAAGGCACAAAAGACAGTAATTCTGCCAGGCATACCCATGTAGATGACATAGCTCCTGTGAGAAAATGCACTCTATTCTCCAGCTAAGGATGCAGGATCAGCCTCTGCTTGGGGGTACCTGGAGTGAGTGGCAAAGAGAGAGGCAAGTGGACGCCTATGGGCATCACGATTGTGATAGTTCTCTAAACTACTTAAGAGATTAATTTTTCTCTTAGTCCATACTTCCCAAATGATGTTTCATAACAGAAGTGTCCTAGGATTTATTCAAATATGTCCCCCCAAAGGTTTCTGTGGTTATGACGTGGAAGGAATTTTGAACATATTTAAATGGGTTTCTGCCCTCGGGGCTTTTCAGGATTTCTAATGCGGGACATGCTCTGTGAATCTCCAAGTGGGGGCTGTAACATGCAGGGTTCCCTTGACTTTCAAAACACCTGATCAGGGTTCTGTGGGTCCCAAGGTCTCCCTGAAGCAGCATATAGGAAATGTTCTGGTTACTCTGTTTAAGTGTCTTAAACTGGGTGGGGGTGGGGGAGCAAGAAAATCTCTGTCCACAGACATCTGAGGTAGTGCCTCCCAACTGGAGTCTCTGCTATCACTTTTTATACATAAGTGATTCCTGTTGGGGCTAACAAGATCCCTTTTTATTGGCACCTCCTGATGTGAGGACCTATGAATTAAAGTCAAAATTTAAAAAAAGAGACAACCATTCCACAATCCTGCCAATACAGTTCTGTTGGCTTAAAAGTAGGATTAGCCCTGGCTGGGTGGCTGTTAGCTGAGCATTGTCCCGGGCACCAAAAGGTTGTGAGTTCAGTTCCCGATCAGGGCACATACCTAGGTTGTGGATTCAGTCCCCCATTGGGGCACGTACGAGAGGCAACTGATTGATGTTTCTCACTCACGTAGATGTTCCTCTCTCTCTAAAAATCAATGAAACATATCCTCAGGTGAGAATTTATTTTTGAAAAGGGGCATTAGATCCATTGCAAAGAATACTATCAGCTGTGCAGTAAATAGATATTAATATTATTCCAAATATATATCAATTACCTAGAGATATGACTGATGAAAAGGGAAAATAAAGGAAACCTGGTGCATAATATATTTTTTTATTCATAAGGCACTCTACGTATTTCATACTAGACTTTATAGACTATGCAGCATGGTCACAGAGTGAAATGCCAAGGTACAGGATTGCAGCAGCCAGAAAAGTGTTAGGGACTTACAAAGAAGAAGCCTAGCCCAACCAGTGTGGCTCAGTGGTTGAGCATTGACCCGTGAACCAAGAGGTCATCAGTTTAATTCCTGGTCAGGGCACATGCCCAGGTTGTGGGCTCAACCCCCAGTAGGGGCGTGCAGCCAAATGATGTTTCTCTCCCCCTGATGTTTCTATCACTCTAGCCTCCTTTCCTCTCTCTCTAAAAGCAGTAAAAACATATTATAAAAGAAGAAGAAGAAGCCCATAGAGTCAATTGGTTCTGGAGAGCAGTGCCATTATTGCAGTTCGTACATCCCTACAAGTGACTTCCTTTCCGCTGAAGGTCAATGATCATCAAATCCATCCATTGCTCCGATGCAGCTCTTAAGGAGAGCGTGAGCTGTGTGAGTTACACCACAGCAGATGGAGGGGAAGCAAGTTTGGGCATTTTGCAGATTACCTAGACCAGAGGAATGCTGACTGCCACCTGAGAAGATAGTAGGTACCGATCAAAGGGCTGAAATATTTTTGGCCTATGCAATAGCCATTCTGTTTGGAAGAAGCAACTATTCCAGTACTGATTAGAATGATTCACAAAGAGACCCTAAAGAGAATGCAGAAAAGGGGTTACGATGATGAAGCTCCAAACAGGACCAGGAAATAAACACCTCCTATAGAAAAACCAATTCTACCCGTTCTTTCATGAGGAGAGAATTCGAGTATAATCTGAATCAGTGGTTCTCAAATTTTTTGGTCCCAGGAACGCCCTCATCACTTAAAATGATTAAGGACCCCAAAACATTTTTGTTTATTTGGGTTGTAGTTACTGATGTTTACTGGATTAGAAGTTAAAAGTAAGGTATTTTTCAGATCTACATACAAATTTAGTGAGAAGAGTGACGTTTAAAATTTGCAACTCACAATGCTTAATAAAAGACAGCTAGATCCTCTTTTCTGCTTCTGTATCCAATCACCTGCACTGTCAGTAGCCTCTGGAAAATGTAACTGTAAACTCAGAGAGAAAGGGAGTTAAGCGATAAACAAGGTCAAGCCCTGGCCAGTGTGGCTCAGTTGGTTGAGTGTCGTCCCGTGCACCAAAAGGTCACTGGTTTGATTCCAGGTCAGAGCACATACCCAGGTTGCAGGTTTGATCCCCAGTTGGGGTGCATACAGGAGGCAACCCATCAATGTTTTTCTCTCACATAGATGTTTCTCTTTCTCTCTCTCTTCCTCTCTTCTCTCCCCTCTCCCTTCTCTCTCTAAAATCAATAAAATATATATTTTTAAAAAAGATAAACAAGGTCTTAGTAAGATTAGGAGAAAAGTTTGACCTTGCAGTTATCCTGAAATGGTGACAGGAACCCAGAGAAGTGCCTGGGAGTGCCTGAACTGTACTTTGACACTCAATGAGCTAGAAACATTGTGTGTCCAATATATTAACAGATATTTTACATATATCAATATACTGTGTAGAGATAAAGTCTTCTCAGGTTAACTACTTATTGTCCTGTAGCTAGATCATTTCATAGTGTGAGTTCAAACATTCTGAACTGTTCATTTCTTTCAATTGTATAAAGCCTGTGACACGCATCGCAAGCCAGAATGGCAATAAGATAAACAGATCGCATACAAAACGGACACCTAATAAGATGCATTCCTGACTATCAGCACTAAACGTAATATTTTCACATGTGGTGCTATTGTGTCCTCATAATGAGGTAGATGGAGTAAGCATTATTCTATGTTATAGATGAGAAAAGTGCACAGGGAGGGGTAAGTGACTTATCCAAGTACCATAACTAATCCATGACAGAGCTGGGACTGGATCCAGCCCAGTCTACTTCGGGCTTATCACTGGGCCAGCATGCGGTGCCAAAACACATGGTGGAAAAGTGGAAATTATGGCTGGGTTGTTGTGTTGCCTGACTTGTTTCTTTATAATTTTTCACTTTCTCTGCCAAATAGCTATTTTGGTAGGTATGCGATTGGTGCTTTGATATTATTTTGCTAAATGTTCTGTTTTAACATTTTGAAAATGTGTAATTACTCCCTCTGGCCTTAATTTTCCTTACATGTCAGGTTTGGATCAAAATATCATGAAGGCTCCAGCGACAAAAACATCTTCATCACTAATAAAACAAGGCATATCTGAATCTGGAATTTAATTAAAAAACAAAAAACAAAAAAGTCTCCTGATATTGGACAACTTATATAAGAGTACTTTTGGTTTGCTCCATAATGGTAGATGGTACTAGAATTTTTTGGAAGCCAGGGACAAGGAATTCTTGACATCCCGCAACACTATGGAGAATACTGCACAATAAGGTCTTATCCCCATGTCCCCATGTAAGTTTAAAATGTTCTGCTGAACAGCCACATAGAAGAAAATCTTATTTATAATTTCCTGATCTGGATACTCAATGTGTTTTACATATAAATGCAAAGTATTTTGGCAAAGTTTTAACATGCTTTGATTTTTTTCAAAACACAAGCTTATCAAGAAGGGCTCACCAATTCAGAAAAACACGTGTGGTGCTGGTGTTGCCATAGCAGCCCACATTCATAGCTGACATATTCATAGTAATTCTACACATTGGTGTGAGCATCCCACCACTTCAGCAGATCTTCTAGTGCAGAGATAAATAAGCATTTACACACATATTGAAATACCTGATTATAAATCACTTTCCAATATTTGTTTATGTTACAATTGAGATGTTTTATCAATATTTTAATTGGTTATGTGTAGGTTGATTATATCGTATGTGCTTTTCATTGAAAGATAGTGGAGAGGCATTCCCCTTTTTTTTTTTAATGGAGTGTTATGGTTGATAAGATCAAGAACCACTAGGTTAATTTCCTGAGAAATTCCATTTTTTCTTTTCTCAAAAATTTACTTTTAGAGTCAAGATTAATAGATATTTCTCAAATTTCAATTCCTTCTGAAAAGTTATTTATGGTTACTCCCTCTGTGTTAATAAAACTGTGGAAACAGCTTGCAATGCATCTTTCTGACTCAAGAGTTTGATACATTAGGTTTGGAAGGAAAAAAAGAAGAGAATATCTTGGATCAGCTTCAAAAGAAGTCAAAAAAGCTAGATTTGCTTACCTAATTATGCAGCCTCAAGTTCCTCTACAGTCAAAACCCCACCACCACCTCCACCACCAATATCGGCACCACCACCACCACGTTCACACTTGAGAGTTTACCAAGCTCTCTCTGCTTTCCCTATTAATATACAGAGGAATGATGTACTTCAAGGCATTATTGAATAAATTAGGAAAAAGCTTCAGCTTTTACCCAAACAGTCTCCTGAATACTATCCTCTGCAATGCATGTCATAGGTTCTAAAGGGAGTATTTTTTCCCAAACATGAATAATCTGTACTTAAATAGTTAAATGTAAAAAAATATTCCAGCGACAAATGTGTGCTATCTGCCAAAGTTAGACTGAAGTAATTGAAAGTTCTAAAATCGCAGTGGAGTTTTAATGTATTCTATGCAACAAATAAATGGCCTAGATGCAGGCATGAAGGTGAACTCATGCTAAAACTTTGCCTGCCTCCTAAAAATCAAGCACTAACACGAAAAATATAATTGTAAATAAATATGCTAATACCAGTTACCCACAATTGTGCACCCAGTATGACCCTTGTATTTGAAACGGAAAATAAAATGAAGTCTACTAAGATGATGCCCACTGACAAAAAGTTGCGCAGCATATTTGCAAAGTCAAAATAGCACCACAAAGAGACAATGGTTCCAAAATGCCATGGTAAGTGTGATGTGAGTAATTAACAGGTAAGACCATTTTTATTCCTTTCTAAAGGCAGCAAGAGATTAATTTGGCAGTATATAATGACATTACTGATTCATTCATTTTGAGTATCAAAATAAGCAGCTTCAATCTAATCCTCACACTAATAGGTAACGATATAGTTCTTGAGAAAAGAAGGAACATGTTCATAACAAGCAGCAAAAGCAATTAGATTGATGGCAGTCTTCTAAGCCAGCTGTGACAAATGTCAGGAAAGAGAAGGGCAGAATCCAGCCCCCGAACCACAGGGGTATAGAATTTTGCATTATTTTTCAGACTTATATATTCCCTAACTTTAGAAATATTTAGATGAGATGCTTATATTAGAACATACATGTAAAAGGGTAAGAAAATCAACAAATTTACCATTGACTTTTTATATCTTTGAAGAGAGGAAAGGAAAAAAATTCTGTTTTATTTGAGAAAGGGAGAATAATACTGCTGTACAATTAGCAAAACATTTGTAACTTGTGCTCAAAACAGCACATATCAGTGTTAGACCATAATATAGGAGAGCTAAAACCAAATAGGAATCTATAAAGAAATACATAAATCTATTACACTAAAAAGGCCATAAGCAATTTCTGTTTCTTGGACTGGGCAGTATTTATAAGAGTTTGCATTTTATAATTACTCACCTGGCTATGTATTTATATTTTATAAATTTTTATGTAAGTGGGTTGCAGTTCATCATTTTTAAGAGATTATTTAAAAATGTTACAAGCTAAGTTAACAACAAAATCCCAGTCTTAGTGACTCTGTGGCTATGTCTGCCCTCCCTCAAAATACGCCTCAGTCAGTGGGTCAAGCTGCTAGAAGCATTTGTCAAGAAAGCCTGTTGTCATCATGTAGATAAGATAATCATGTAGACAAAATAATGAATTTATGTGTCTCATTCATTCTTAGTAAATGGACGGGGGCCAGGTATGAAAATGAATTACCTTTGAAATGTATCTGTTTCCTAATAAAAATCAAGCCTTGACAGAGACAATATAATTGTGAAGCAACTGTTGATACTAGTTTGCCACAAACACCAGAATGCATACCCACTATAACCTTTCCATTTAAAACTTACTAGTGATTGCTATGACGTAACTCAGTCAAATCAGCCTCCCCCTTTGCTAAGGGGGAGCCAACTGCTGTTGGTCATGCCATCCACATAGCAATTCACTTCTCTGTTTTTCAAATCACATCGGGAGATGTTACTCCACATGCAATCCTGGTAAAGAAAATCTGTAAATCAAATCCTGATCCATTTACCTAAGTCACAGAGCTTGAAATGTTAGTGCCCTACAGTCTGGGTATGGGTAGGTAAAGGCAAACCAAGGCATGTGCCTGTATAGGGACGAGAGAGAATGTGTACTGCGTAAAAGAGCACGCGTATTCAAAAGTTCTGTGAGCCCTGGCTGGTGTGGCTCAGTTGGCTGGGCCTTGTCCCGAGCACTGAGAGGTTGCTGGTTTGATTCCTGGTCAAGGTACATGCCCCGGTTTCGGGGTAGATACCCGGTGGGGGGACATGCAGGAGGCAGCTGATTGATGTTGAACTCTCACATCATTGTTTCTCTCTTCTCCCTTCCTCTCTAAAAAAATCAATAAACTCTTCTTTAACAATAAATAAATAAATAAATAAATAAATAAATAAATAAATAAATAAATAAATAATAAATCTCTGTGAAAGCAAGGAGTGTCCAAATAGATATATAGTTGCAAATGCAGGAATAAAGATATAGCATCTAATATTGTGTCTAATAATGAAATAGTGGGTTACAAATAAGAGCTGGTAATACAGACCAACTTTTAAAAGCTTAGTCTATGTTTTTTTCTAACCTACACTGAAAAATGTCTGAAGAAAATAAGAGTGTTAATAAACACTCATACACACACACACTTGAATTGAAAAACTGTGGCAGAAGCTAAAATTTAGAGTGTGACCTATTTCCTTTGTTTTATTGTTGAGACTATTTCAGATGTCCCCCATTTTCCCCTCCTTTGCCCCCTCCATCCAGCCCCCACCACATTTTCTTTTAGACCATAAGTCCACAATCCTGTGTCAATTTGATTGTCTGACACTCAGTCACCAGATTGGGGTGGGGGGAACAAAAACAAAAAAAAACATTGTGCGAAGGGTACAGACTTCAGCTCTTAATGAGTCATGCAATGTTATTCATTTTGAATATTTTAGGATATGACTGTCTCATGAAGTCTCATCATTGTTTTTATTCTTCTGTCTCATATCTCTAATTACAGACTCAAAGAGAGATTATAGAATGTTACAAGGTACTGGATGAATCAGCAAAATACACATTTTCTTATGAACTTTCCTTGTTTGATATTATAGGAAAAAAGTATGAAAACTGTATGCTAAATTTTTTTTAAAATGACCCTGAAAACATATTTTAGGAAATTAGAAATAGATTTAGGAGGAAAATAAGAGTAGCGGTGTTTTCTTTGTAAAAGAGATGATTAGCCAGAGGCGGTCAGGGACTGTCCTGTTATGACCTCTCAGCAAAGGAAGTTATTCAGGCTCTATGAATTTCTGTATTCCAGCTAAGCTCAATTACTTTCATTGTAAGGAATTACATTAGTGAGGTTACAATAGCTACTATAACAGATAAACCCCCAAATCTCAGTAGCTTAACACTAATCTCAGCGGCTTAACACAAGTTTATTTCTTGCTCCTGTAAATCACAAACACCCTTCTTGTTCAGGTTGTCTCTCTGCCAGGGCTAATTCAGGTACTCAACAATTCTACACCGTGGAAGAAGCACGTGAATCTCTGGCAGACAGCTAGCTGTCTCTTCCACTGGAACTGTGTTTTCAGGTCATCTCAACTTATCAGGAAAACTCAAGTCATGAATATTTATACACCCAACTTCAGAAGTCTCCTTCTTCTAGGTCCCAAGATAGTCAGAAAGAAGAATCACTAGAAAATTATAGTGTGGGAACTTCATGTGCAATAAATTATAGAAGAGTTAGGAAAGATCACAGTTCTATAGTCAATGGAACACTCCAGAAAAATGGTAAAATTACAGATAGCACACACAAAAAAGGCAAATGTTAAACAGTTTTTTGTAGATCAAAAGAAATTTCTATTAGATTTAATAATAGATGTTAGGTAAATTATGCAATAAATGTGTCAATATATCTGAAAGTTATTCTACAGCAACCCTAAAGAATCATCTACATTTATCTTGCTGATGTTTGCATTTTAAAACATGAGAATAAAATATTCATCTCTATAGAGTGGAGGATGGCTTCAATAGACACAAGTGTTTCTGGATTCTCTACTAAAGGGGTCACAAAGTTCTAAGGCCAAGCTGCTGCCATCATGACTTCTCCCCCTTGTTCTCAAGAATTAGACCACGCACTGCCTACTCTATATTTGTCATCCCATATTCCTGAGATATATACTGAACCATCAGTCAATATGTATCTTTTTGTCATAAAACCTTTCCTCTTGACCTTGATTGTTACATAGAACCTAAGTGATTCGGGCATATGACTGATATATTGAAGGTGGGCACATAGGAGACCAAATTGGTACCGTCATTGCCAAAGATGTGGAATTAAACCATAATACCTTAATGCTGATGGGGATAGGGTTTTGTTTTGTTTTTTGTTGTTGTTGTTTGTTTTTTGGATTTTTTCCCAAAAAAGCCTAGGAATCTCTGAAGACGAACATTTCTAAATTAGCAACAAAGATCACAGCGGTAGGCTGACTCTTTCCCCCATAGTGTCATGGCGATAGATGCTGAAATTGGGAATTAATGGTAAAATAGTATTGAAAAGGCACTCCCCCGAGGAAGGGGGCATTCGTTAGCAACAGAACTCCCATCATGCTGCCAGTATCAAAAATCTCCAGAGTGTACCATCAGATGAATCTCCATCTTCATTATACCTTTCCAGGCTTCAAGTTATCAGAAATTTTACAAAAGAAATGCTAGCACCTGTTAGAGCCGTCAATACCTTTCAAGTTACTGCTGGAAAAACTAAAGAGATTGGCTCTCATACTGGTTCTTATATTTAGTTAAACTTACTGCACTTTTTCATCGTTTTACTTATATAAAAACTATTTACCCAGTTTCAACGGCAAGCCGGACAGCTCTTGGTCCTACAGAGACAATATTTAAAAACAAACAAAAACTCCAAAAATACCTCTCCCTTCATGAAACTGATATTCTAGGTAGAGAGACAAACAAATATTTCCATAAATGTAGAAATCAGGCAATAGAAGACTTAGAAAAGAAAATGCACTGGACTATGAGAGCACATAATACTCCAGGGGCCAGGGGAGAACTTCTTCAGGCGATTGGTTTCAAAATGAGGTTGGAAGGATATGTAGGAGTGACCTGCACAATGGGACTTGCAAGCAGAAAGCTATGACTGGAGCGCAGAAAGCAGCACATAAAAATGATGTTAAATTAAGTGAAATCACCTTGGTAGATAGAAGGCTTATCACACAAAGATATACAAGCCTCTTCAGGTATTTCCACCTTTACACCAAAAGCAATGGAAGGACACTGACTTCATCAGATTTGTATTTTACCAAGTTACCCAGGTTGAAGGAGGGAAAACGTTCAATAGATGTAGAGAAACCCACTGGAAGCTATTGTGTTTCCCTGGTTTTCAAGGCAACTCAATTTAATTGTGTAATGAAAAACAACTTATTTACAAAAAAGAATTGAATTTCACATGCCACAAATTTTTCTGATGTTATTAGGCAGCATTAGATTACAGATATGGCTTTTAGTTTTAAAATGCTGCTATTCTCATATATTCAATACCACACGTACCCTGGAATATTCCTACCACCTCTTGGGTAGGTATTCCTTCCATTAAAGAAGTAAGTCCTGCCTTCCACTGCTTCCCTATCCTTTCTGCATGCTCCCAAGGTGAAATTTTAGTTAAAAATTATGTACCACTAGCTCAAGTCCTCTTCTCCCTTATCTTTAAAATGCTCCTAGCAAGTAAGCATCTGAAACTTGTCATGGCATAACTCATGATGTCACACACGAGAGTGAGCTCTCAACCATCTGTGAACCAGAAATTTTATCTCCATCAGCAAATTCCCCCTTTCATGAACATCTTATCTATTTTATAAATGAAGTATTTTAGGAAATATTGGCCAGCACTTTGTCCACATTTCTGTGGATTACCTAAATTTCAGAACTTAAAAAGATCCTGTAATTGTGAGGTCTGACGATATCGGCAATATTACAACGTCAGAGCTTCTGTTAAACATTGTGTAAAACTTAAATGTGATTTAAATTCTAGTTCCTAAGGTTTATTTCTCTCTGCTACTATTGTACAAAACCACCATTAATATGCTGTGAAATGAGACATCTACAGCATCACTAGTAAAAGCCTTTCAGTGGTAATCCTTCTGAATCCTTCCTTGTAATAGCTGAACATTTGCTGTACAAAACCAATGAAATTCACACATGCTGCTCCAGAGTAGTGGAGAGATTATTACAGCATTCCCCCCCAAAGTACCTTAGGCTTTGGATGATTAGAGAATAGTCTTATGTTCTAAACTTCCTGCCAACAATGTGGCTTTTAGTTGCATTGGACTGAGGACAAATTGTAGTATAATGTATGTTGACAGTTTAATAACATGGGTTACTATCCTTGGTGTAGTTTATGATGTAATACATCCTTATAGGTGTCTCCAGAGAATTGTGCTATGATTTTCGAGGCATAGAAAATTCAATAAACTAAAACCGTATGAGTAAGATTTCTGCCTTCTGTATACTTTGGACATTTTCCTAAAAAATAAATAGGTGCTACCCTTCTAAAATATTTTTCTGACATGACTTCTCTGTTTTGCTTCTCAAACTGTAGACTTTAAGCTTGGAATGGTCCAATTCTTATTAAATTATACATTAAAAATATAAAAGTCTCTTTCTTTATATAATAAATAGTCTTTTTCAGGCCTCAGAGGTAAAGCTTCTCTTCTATAAAGAGCTGTAATTGTGGTTTTCAAAAATCTCATTAAATATTTACATCTTTTCGAGCACACGTGTTTCCCGTTGAGGTTTAAACACGTTTAGGCTAATTATTTCTAATGTTTTGACCATCACACAAATCCGCGTAGTATTAAATAGCTAACAGCATAAAACGAAATGGCAAGTCGTATGTACAGAACTCACGTAATTACTCCTGGATTTACTTTTTCTCAAGATATTTCTGGGAGAAGCAAAAATAGCAATACAATGTATTTTTCAAGTGATAAAGTCATAAAACATCATTCTCAAATGAATGCAATTGGAAGTTGTTGCTTTATATGGCTTACTCCTTCTTTGTTTGAATTCATATGACCATAAACGCGAGGAGATAGTCAAGTTCTCATCACACTAAGCCCACTGTGATTCCAGGAGGGGCAATTGCCTGGTACTTTAGTGATTTACAAAAAGCACACACTACAATATTCTAAAAGGGATATTCTTCCAATATCACTTTATTAAAATTTTAAAAAAGACTAATTTTATCATACACCTGCAAGGCGAAAAGGGAGTTAGAGAAAATGACTATAAGTTACTATCTAACACAATTACAACCCTTCACTCAGTTTTATCTTTTTAAAAAGCTAGATAATATGGGGGGGAGGGGAAGGAAAGCATAAAGCAAGTTTCCCATCCTAAAGGTAATAGAATCATTTTATATTAAGTACTCCCTGTGTTGCAGGTACTGTGTCAAATATTTGACATACATTATTTCCTTTACTGCTCCACGCAGCCCCAGAGGATAGGTTCCTTATTATTATCTCCATTTTATAGGTGAGGAAAGGGGTCAGAAAGTCAGTGGTTGACCTCAGATCTTAGAGCCAGTAGGTGGTGGAGACAGGATTCCAACCCGAGCATGCAGAGTTCAAAACCTGGAACATACTGTTTTCCTCCCTGGCCAGGCAATTGATTTAGAAATTTTAAAAATTCATATGTGGGTATTTTGATAAAAAATAACACAAGCCCCTATAAATATAAAGAATACTAAATTAATATAAATTTTGTTTATTGTGCGGGAGGCAACGAATCGATGTGTCTCTCTCACATCGATGTTTCTCTCTCTCTCTCTCTCTTCCACTCTCTCTGAAAGGAATGAAAAAATATCCTGGAGTGAGTATTAAAAAAAGAAAATCTTGTGTCAAATGATTTCATTGTTATTATGACACTTTCTAAGGGTCACTCAGAGCCAAATTGTCTGTGTGTTCAAAGCAAACCTAGATAAAATGAGCATCCAAGATTTTGTGAAGCCCCTGAAAGCTGGGAGAGGGTGAAAAACAAATTGGAGCATAGAGTGTGAGGCTCAAATCAGAAAAAAAAAGTTAACGCCCTGGAATTCCAACCCACATTGAATTTTTTGATTCCAGTGTCTTTGTCGCTTCTTCTAATTTTTTGGCCCAGAGCTTGTGTGCTTTCGCCTTCCCGGGGGTTCCGCTGAGCACGCTTGCCTGGAAGGAATCCCCGTAGAGAGCAGAGGTCTGAGGATTACTAAAGTGGGTTTCTTTTTAATCACTTATGGAAACAGAGACAAAGCCAATCACCAGCTATGTGATTTGCTCTAAGTCACTGGGCCCCTAAACTCCCTAAAGAAAGCCAGGCCAGCGCTTTCCCAACAGTGCTGCCTTTTGAGCTTCTCTCAAGTTTAGAACCCTACTGCTCTGGGAAGGGGAGTGAGGCAAAGAAAAAATATTACTTGAACGCATTAATATAACAGAGGACACAGTTAAACTCTCATGTTCGCGCACAGAGTACATGCCTATGTGTCTGCTCTTTTCCAGCACTTTGGAAATGTATGCCTGCTTTATTTCCCAGGTGATGAAGCTTAACACGATCTCTACCCTTTCCTCTCACAGCCCTCTGATTTTTCTTCTGTGAGGCATGCAATCAGAGAGTACTCCTTAAAAGCTAAATTAGAAACAGACGATGAAAAGACCTAGATAAATCTGATTGCATGGGTCCTTACTAAAATTTAATTAACTAGCATTTAAATAAATACTCTCTAGGCAATTCAGGGAATGGAGAAAGGCTCTAAAAAAGGAGCCACAACTTCAACACCCTACCTGCCAAGGGTTCTTTGGAATTGTCAGTGGTTTCTCGTGAAGTTCTCACACACACACCCCTAAAACAACAACAAAAACCCTGATGATTAGCACAAAGGATTAATTTCATTTTCTTGTGTATTTATAATTTTCAAGACTTTAGCCCAGGGGACAGCATTCATTCCCACCCACCTCAACCACCCCACTCCCACTTTCAAAAAGAAAGCAATCTGTAAACTCAAACCAAAGGTTTTCCATCTCTCAGAAACATCAGCAGGCATCGTCGAGTGCAGGCGAAGTGCCAGCCACTGCAAGATGACACTAACCCCAAGGTGTGGGAGGTGGCTGTTCCTCTGAGGCTTGCACAGAATGGCATGAGAAGTGGTTTGTGTTCATGCCTGGACACTGCGGGTATCATCAATTCTTCTAAACCTACATGTGCATGATGTGTTCTGGTTTTGCAAATGTACTGACTTCTCAACACATTTAGGCCACTTTCCCTTTCAGTTGCCCAATCCCTTCACTGCAAAACCTGTCTGTCGTTCCCTTCCGCTCTCTCCCCCAAACTAGACTCTAACCGCTATAGTAACTCAATTGGTCTGTCGTCTAGTGATGTTTTATTTGTATTTCCATTTGGCAGGAGGCCCAGGAATTACATTACTTTAAATAGCTTATAAAATAACAAGGCAACAATTGACAATAAATTCCAAAAATCAAGAGCATCATGACACACCTTTCCCCAGTAGGTGACTCAAATAAATTGAATGGGCCTTCTGAATAAAATTGGAATCTATGTGCATCTAAAAAGCTTTGGCCCATGGCTGAATGATTTCCAAGTGAAATAAAATCTGTTACTGGAAGAAATAAGTCACTAGAAAATTCACAGTCATTAACGGGGTTAACATTAGTAAGCTAATAGTAAGGTTACCTCCTACTGAGGCCAGACTGTAAAGCTATGACAATTTCTTTGCACATAATAGTGATGTATCAAGTAAGGAACTGATTACATTACAGTTATAAGAGCCATCGAAAAGCCCTAAATATATCATTGGCAGGGTTCCTCCAAATTGAAAGTGCTAATCTCCAATACACATCAGCTCTGGCTTGGCTTGGCTTGTTAGGTAAACAAAATGTGTCTTGCCTGTCATTGCCATAAAATATTAATGCACTGGAAGTCTCTAAACCTTGCTAAGCATAAGGCCTATTATCACACTTAAGAGCAAAGCAATCTAATAAATTGCTGGCTGTATAAAAACTAAGTCAGCTGGCAGAGACAGTAATCTCCCTAAGGGATAGTAAGAGCCTCATCTTCAACTACAGCAGCTGCAGTTCCAGAGAAATTATGTTTCTTCTGCTCAGTAAAAATACATTTGTGCTGAATTCTGTTATTTAAGCTCTAATGGAATCATTAGGAATATCCATACATTGTGAGTAATAGAAAATTAACTAAGAAAATCATCTACAATGCTGTCATATAATAGGCACAGTATTTTTATTAGGGTTGAGTTTTATAGGACTAAACCTGATGTAAAATCAAGCTGCTTATTTCTAATATCCATTTTGGAAGAGTAGGAACCCTCAACTCATACATAAATAGTCACATGTAAACACTGAGCACTGAGCTGATATCTCTAATTGAAAGCAATTCACTTGTTTGGGCCTGGCGTTAGGTCCTTCGGGCAGTATATAATCATAAATGTAATACTATTGCTATAAACCTTAAAATTGCTTTGTTGCTATTTTATGCTACACCTAACCAATCTCTGAAAACCACATGAAAGATATATTTCGGAATGGACCATATCTTTATTTACCCCCACCCCCACACAAATTAAATTAGTTAAATCAACATATTTCCAGTAATAGAAAAAAGTTGGGCAGATAGATTTTTAAAGTAGCAAGAACAAATAATAATAACCGCTTTCATATATATTATTTCATTTTGACCTCATAATAACCCAGTAAGGTAAGCATAGTAATGTGTTTATGTCAAAAATGAAGAAATAGATGATCTGTCCATAGTCAATCAGTTAGCAAAAGGTACCATCTGTTTTTAAATCCTGATCAAGGGACTTTGAACACTATGCCCCTAAAGGCAGCCCAGTTTTTGTAGTTGTTGTTTTATTTTCAATTCTATGTAAAATTTCATCTTGCCAAAGATACTACTTCCCATCTTGAAAAGCATTTAGCATACTAATATGTAATTGCTACCCAGGGATGATAATTTGAGGTTACATGATTAATGAATGATGTGCACCTTTTATATGACACTCTAATAAAATGTTGATGACCTACGCGCATGAAAAATGTGAACTAAATAAAAACCCCTGTTATATTTAGAAGTAATATTAGGAGTTGAAAATTTATTTAAATCAGAAAGGGAAAAAACACATTTTGAATGACTCAGAGATCATAGGCTCTACACTTACACAGAGAATAAAGTGGGCACTTAACAAGACCCTTATATGTAGGGTGACAGTGCTTCAGTAAAGAAAGAAAATTCTGCCCAGCCAGTGTGGCTCAGTGGTTGAATATTGACCCATGAACCAAGAGGTCACAGTTCAATTCCCTGTGAGGGCACATGCCCGGGTTGTGGGCTCGATCCCCAGTAGGGGGTGAGCAGGAAGCAGCTGATCAGTGTTTCTATCTCTCTATCCCTCTCTCTTGTTCTCTCTCTCTCAAAATAATAATAATTAATTAATAAAAACATTGAACTTAAAAAATTCTCTCCTGTGTGTTGTTTATGGTAATAACATTCTCAAAAAAGCTATGCATTTTCTCTATGTTGACAGGAACCTGGTGTCAAAGAAACTAAAAAAAATTGTCATTATAATTAAGTATGCATTGTTTTGTCACTTAGGAAGAATTTAATCATAATTAATTTAGAGCACGAAGATCTTCAGCCCTGTGAAAAGTGGGTCTGAAAGTTTCAGTTACCTAATTACACTGATAAGAGCTACCGTGGACAGCGATATCGGGCTCTCTGAATTCCTAACACTTATTTCATTTGTTCAATCAGTTCATATCTGTTGATAACCTGCTCTGTATGCAGCATAATGTGAGCTGCTGAAGTTACAAAGGCATTTAAGATTCAATGCCCATCCTCTAAGTGTTCACAGCTTCGTAAAGGAAAATTAAATTAAATAATGTATTCAGGTATGTTGGTAATAGGGACAAAGTGCTCAGTGACATGCACAATGCCAAAAAAATTATATTTCTTAATTTTCTAAAATCAAATCTCATCTGGATGCCAAGCCTTTATTTGCCACTGTTGGCAAGAAGGGTGTTTCCAGCCATGTTGGCTCCCCTCTCCTTTGCAATTTGGTCCCAGGAAAACAGCAGGTCCCCTTGGACCTCAGTGCACAGTGGTGATTCTTGATGTCATGGCTCATTCTGTTACACCATGCTGATCAAGCACTGCCCATCAGAGCTGGTCCCCACTCTTTATTTCCCCTCTCTAATCTTTGCAGAAGCTTCCAGGGAACAACCAAGCACTCAGTGATCACTTTCTACCACTCCAAAATGTCTTACTTTAAAGCGCTACATCCAAATGAGTTTCCATTCTCTACTTCCCAAAACACCTGCAACATTATTTACTTGCCCCTCCCCTCTCTTCTCTGTTGAGAATTATGCTATCATTGGCACTAGCTGCTCTCTCTTCCTACTGTGTAAAGAAATCCAATATTTCTCTCTTGGTTGCTTCCTATAATAGTTGGATGTAATGGTATATAGAAGTTCTGAATGATTCATGGAATCAGGCTCTAGACCTTCAAACAAGAAAAAAAAAAACCACTTACCTATTCTAAGGCAAACCAAAAAAAAAGTCAATTCAAAGAAATGCACTACCAGTCTCCTCTTCCCCAAATGATAAAGCCTATTCTTCTATGGGCAGCAGAAAATAAATAACATGGCTGAGTTGGTGCATCCTGCACTTTTAAATTCTCAGTATCTCACCCTGTTACATCTCTAACACAAGTGTTCAAAAACGTTGTAGATGAATTGCTAAACCCTTCAACTACATCATGCTCTTTCACGATCCTATTTCCATGTTTGTACATGACATTTTCTCTCCTGGAATGAAAACGCTGAGTTTTCAAGGCTCAGTTCAAATGTCAACATTTCTATTAATTAATTTCCAACTTCTCCAGGCAAAGAAACTTCTTACTCTCTTCACTTCTATAGCATTTTAATGTCACAACTATAGTATACTTGAGATTACATTGTCATTATCTGTCAGCTTGTCTCTCTACCCCAGATTACTGTCTCCTAGGGGGCAAGCACTATTTCTAGTTCATAACTGTGTTCTCAGGAGCATTCAGTCTCAACTTTGCAACACCTACGATGACAATAACAGGAGGGCAAAGGGGTGTTAAGGCAAACAATATCCAAGATCAAGACATTGGCTGGGCCAGTACCCAAAAATATTGACTAATAATTCAAGTAATCCAATTCAGTAGAATTGGTGTTCTCTCCAGGAACCACTTGGCAAGGGTATAACCTGGCAGCAGGCTAACGGCAGTATCTAGATCTAAGGTGTTCTCCTGGGTCAAATCTACACACCAGCTAGTTACATGTAGTGCAGGGACTGATGGGGAGTGAAGGCTGTTATTGTCCCTGCCAAGTAAACTAGAACCGGAGTGGGAGAGGAGCCAAGGAAGGAACTCAGCCCAAGGCTCAAAAGAGTTTTCCCTTTGCATTCTTTTATAAAACCGTCATCAGTAATAATAGCAGCAATTTTTAGTATTATTATGAGTAGCAGTAAAGAAAAATATCTCTTGAATCCTCAATATACTCTCCCTCATATCTCATTAACCAGAATTAGCTAAATAAAATAATGCACTCAAACATATTAATAGTGGGGATGAAATGCTCAGTGACACAGAGATGCATGAGTATTACATTTCTTAATTTTCAAAAAAATGTCCTTTGAGCTGCAATGCTTCATTTGCCAGTGTTGGCAAAAGGGCACTACCAGTCATACGGGCTCTTTCTCCCTCACTTTTGGTCCCAGGAAATGGCAGAGCAGCCTAAGGTGCTCATTCCTAAAGCCACCTGATCATTCCTTACTCATTGTCTATTGTATTTTCTTGATTACTTTAAGTCAATAATGAAATATTCCCTGGGCCTGGGCATACTGTCATACAACAAAGTCAACAAGAAAAAAGTAGAAACGGATGCTGGGTAGGCCACCAACAGTATGTACCACAAGCAGGCTAAAAAGATGTCCCCCAAATATCAAGAAGATATAAAGAGGTGGGAAGAACAGAAAAAAAAGTTATAAAAATATTGAGAATACAAATAGAAATGTCAACATTAGTTCATATATAAATTTTACAAGAAATAAATAAATAAATTGAGGGCAAAACATTTTAGAAAAAAAGACTTAAAATATTTATAATTAAAGAAAAATATAAGACCTACGATTGACAGAATGAATAATGGCAAACTGGATAAGTTAGGAGGAACCCACGCCAAGATGTGTCATAGTGAAAATAAAAAGTTCTTTAAGGCTCCAGAGAGGAAAACTCAACCACTCATAAAGGGGTTAGAACCAGACTGACATTGAAATTCTCGAGGAAAACTTTATAGTCAAGAAGACAGTGGAGTTACATGTCCAAATTGTTTAAAGAAAGGCACATTAAACCAGAATTCCATATCCAATTAAATATTTTCTTTAAGTGTGAGTGTAAAACAAAAACATTATCAAACACAAAGGGCTTCAAAAAGTTTAGCACACAAAACCCCTTTGACATTTTCTCCAGCAAGTAAAGAAACACATCAGGAGGATGCTGCAAATCTATGGGAGGAATTAAGGAGGAATAAATAACTTAGGAAAATGCATTGTCTAAAAAAGCGATGACCATAAGGAAAAAAACCTAAAAAGCAAGAAAATGTCCATGGCAATCAAGAATTAAAACTCTAGGTGATATACACATAAAGGGATGGTTAAAGTATTAAACTTATTGAAATAAAATTTATAGACATTTATAAGCTTAAAAACTGATTAGAAAAAATAAACTTTAGCATAAATCTGAACAAAAGATAACCACTTTTCAAGCAGAAGAAAATTCACTACATTCAGTGGATTTTAGAATAGAACAAAAAGGAAAACAAACAAAAAACTCAATAAATTTTACAAGCAGAATACATTGTCAGAAGTAAATCCCAATAAGTAGTAATTAAAAGAAATAAAAATGGGTGTTATCACTAATCAAAAGACTCTCTGATAGGTTTTTCTTATGGATTCAGAAATATTAGACAGAAAAGCATATGAAGTTTGAAAGCCAAGGGATAGTTAAAAATAACTACACACAAATATGGACCAAAAGAAAGCCAGAATTAGAAAAAAAAATGATTTAAAATAAAAATAATCATGAGGAAAAATAGAGATAATGTATATTGGTTACGTACAGTCACCATGAATCTATGTCCATGTAACAGTATAGCTGAAAATCTATAACAGCTACTCATAGAATCACAGGGGAAAATGGGTAACTCAACAATTATAACTGGAGATTATTAACCAATAACCATCAACAAATCAAACAAACCCAGCAAAAGCAAACATATTCCTTACAGAGTTTTTTTAAAAGTAAGCTCTAACTAGTAAACTTTACAATAACAGAGATCATACATTTGCTTGAAGCTAAATAAGAACATTTAGAAAAAATAACCTATCCAAGGCCACAAAGTCTCAATAAATTCCTAAGAATCAATATCATACAGACTTGGTAGTAAAGAAATAAAATTATAAATCAATGATAGAAAGAGAGCTAAAAATTAATGTCTAGAAGAAAATATTGCTTAATAACCTTTGGATTCAAGAAGGGAAATTGATAGTCTTAGAGCAGAAAGATAGTAGTAGTGATATATTCCAACATTTGATCATCCGTATGAAACAGGCTTAAGCCTATATTAGGTTTTTTGGTTTTTTGGGTTTTTTTTTAACTATATCTTTATTGATTTCAGAGAGAGGAAAGGAGAGGGAGAGACAGAGATAGAAACATCAATGATGAGAGAGTCATTGATCGAGCCCGCAACCGGGCATGTGCCCTGACCGGGAATCGAACTCCAATCGCCTGGATCCTAGGTCGACGCTCAGCCGCTGAGCCACGCCCGGCCGGGCTGTATTAGGTTTTAGTTGACCATAAACTCAATATGGACCAGCATGGCTGGAAAAACAACAACACTGAACAAATAGAAAATGAGACTCAACAGCTTTTTAAGTGCAAATTAGCATCCAAAACAAAGGTCAGACTTCACCCAGAATATATCCTGCACTACAATATAAGGAGAAGTATGAGGGAAACTAGGGGGAAAGGGGCGCGGCACCAGGATGGAAAGGCACCTGGGCTCAGCATCTCGCTCAGATGGCTGGGAGCTTAGCACAGCGAAGGAAGCGCCAGCACAACGATCCTCGAAACCGTTGGGAGCTGCCGCCTGCACGGTGGTGAAGCAGGTAGATAGATGGCCCCTATCACTGCGCAGCGCAAAAGCGAGGCCAACACCTGGGAATTCCCAAAGGCAGAAACTGGGAGAAGATAGAAAAGAAATTCCTGACAGAGCTGATTAAAAACGGCTGCTCAAAAGCAGTTATCACCTTAAGACAGGGGTGTCCAAGCGGAGGCAGCCTCCCGATGCGGGAGGAACTCGGACAAAGGAGCCACCGGAGAACAGGGCGCCTGTGTCCCACTGGGGCTCAAAATGCCTGACGTTCTCTGTTTGCACGATAAAAATATCAATTCTTTGAAGTAAAATAAATTCTCCTAATGGTATATTTGTGACAACGTCTGCAGAAAAGTGGTGATTTCTACTGAATTTAACATTTTCATGTTTCTGGTCAAATTTCTGTTAGACAGCTTTAATGACGTAAAGTAAATTTGCCAATAATTTTATTTTTTAGTCCCAATTTACCCATCTGCACTACAGATAGAGTGCTAAGGCCTTGTGTGTGTTTAAAGTTCTACAGAGTTTACCTTACTTTTTTATTTGACTAATAATATTCGAAAAATATTTCTCCCACAATAGCCAAAGGCTGTGAATTCTTTTTAATTTACATTTTTAATTACACTTGACATACAATATTATAATTGTTTCAGGCATACAATATAATGATTATACACTTATATAACTTATGAAGTGATGACCAGGATAAATCTAGTAACCATTCGGCACTGTATATAGTACTGTATTATATTATTGACTATATTCCCTATGCTGAGACTTTACATCCCTGTGACTATTTCTATAACTAGCAGTTTGTACTTCTTAAACCCTTCACCTTTTGTGACCCTCCCCCCATCTCCCTGCCATCTGGCAACCATCAGTTTGTTCACTTATTTTGTTTTTTAAGATTTCACATATAAGTGAAATCATACAGTATTTGTCTTTCTCTGATTTATTTCACTTACCATAATGCACTCTAGGTTCATCCTTATTGTCACAAATAACATGATTTCTTTCTTAAAAGAATAAAAAAATAGCTGACTCGTATTCCATTGTATGTCTATACCACCTCTTCTTTCTCCGCTTGTCTACCAGTGGGCCCCTAGGTTGCTTCTCTGTCTTGGCTATTGGAAATACTGCTGCAGTGAACATGGGGGTGCAGATATCATTTTGACTTAGTGTTTTCTTATTGCTATTGTAAGTGTTAACTACATATTAGAAAATGTTCAGGAGAGGAGTTTTTCAATTTGCAAAGATGAGGTCAGTCGGCATTTAGTAAAAGTCTTCAATAACATGAGATTGAGCAGCAAGGGATGAGGTATCCCTCGCCAAACAATAAAAGAAACTGCAACTTAATCCATGTAGACTGGCCATACAGAAGACAATACAGGGGTGGGCAAAGTAGGCTTACAGTTATGAGTATGCAAACACAGCATTTAGTCTTGTATTATTATTTATTAATTATGGTATTATTTTCCATATGAACAACTGTAAACCTACTTTCATTCATCTGCTAACTAGTTCATTCCTGTTTGTACCGGGTGAGCGACACTCTGTGTAACAGTGAGCCAGCCTGTATGGGTTCAGCTTCTCTCTCTGCTGCACAAATGGTGTGAGACTTTAAGCAAGTTACTTGATATTCCTGTACCTAAGTTACTTAGTTTGTAAATGATGATAATGATACCTACTTCCTTGGTTGCTGTGAGGATTAAATGATGATAGCAATAGATAGAAGTAGGTCAATAATAATAGATTACAATACACTATATAGTGCCTAGAACAAAGACTGGCCTATGTGCTGTATTAGCTATTTCTACCATGTTCCAGGTACTAGGAAAGATGCTGGAGATACAATGTTGGGTAAATAAAAGGTAGCTTAACATCAAATCATACAGAGTATGATAGGCCAAATTATAGAAGTCTACTTAATTCAAAAAATACAGGGAAGTTACTGAAAGATTTGAAATGGACTGGATACATGGCCAGTTTTGTTTGTATGAAAGATTATTCTGGTTGCAATGAGGAGAATGGATTGACCAAGGAAGAGGGGAAGTTTCTAGAAGAATAGACAAAGAGACAGTGTAACATTATTAAACGACAAAATAAGTGGCAAAGGCAGGCTCAACTTTTCTATTTTTCTATTCTGAAAATGTGGAGTGTGTGTGTGCATGTGTGTGTGTGTCAGGGGAGGTTAGGCTGTGGCTTGTATGTGTGTGTATTGTGACTAAATGATTGGTGGACTCAACTGCATTTAGAGTTTTCTCTTTTTGGAAAATGTGGATGCGTAGCATTTTTGTAAGAACTCAATAAGAAACTGTACGTGAAAGGGCTTCTGAACCACAAAGCCCAATATAAACATTCTAGTTGTAATTATGTGGTGGAATTGGAAGGGGAAACTAAATCTTAAGATCTCTTCTAGGATGTTTATTTTACCAAAAGGGGAGGCATAAAGCAGGAAACATGATAGTTGTGTGATGAATATCTGTGGTTACATATCAAGTTTTTCACCTAAGAATGTCCTTCGTCAAGAATGACGTTTCGAGGTTCCCCACCTCTGACCACTGCTCCTATGAACCCAGCTCACTCCCTCAGGACTCTGGTGCCTACAATTATTTTACCCCACTGCAACACTGAGCCTAGCATGTTTTTAGCTTTCTCTCACTACCCTCATGTCTTCACATCCCTCTTTAACCCAGATTAAATTTCATGTTCAATCAATATAATTATTCCTGCTTATCCACCTAACACACACACACACCCCATCATACTTCTCTGGAAGACGCCAAACCTAGTTAAAGTCAATTATCCACATACACTGCTCATGCCCCGGTGGGCTGAACATATGGGGAAAACCAAAACCACATTGGCTGGGCTCGTTTCATCATCGTGACCACTAACTGCAGTCGTACAGCATTTCCCCAGCCGATGCCCCTCCTGTTCTCCTGGACTATGTTTCCGGTTGATCCTCTGTCCCCCAAATTCCAACACTTCTCCCTTTCCCCCCCTTCCTTCCCATTTCACTGGGGAAATGGGGGAAACAAACAGAGGATGGCTCTCACCGACTTGACAACCACAGCTCCCTTTCTCGGGCCTTCCCCTGGTCACTAATTAAGTCAGCCTCTCCGTCTCCGCACCCGATCCCAGTCTCCTGGCCGTTCCGGGCACTGCGCACCGCTCCTTTCCTGTCCCGTCTTCTCCTCCATCAAGGCTTCCCCCCACTCCACTGGCCCTGCTGTCAGCTGCAGTCATTCTAAAATCTAAAACCTCTCCACTGCACCCCACCCTCCAGGTGCCAGCCCCCGGCCCTGCTCCCCTGGGAACTTGCCCTTTCCTCTCTCTCTTTCTCTCCCTCATTTATTCACATTCTTTCTCTCTCTCTCTGTTTCTCTCTCTCTCTCTCACTCACACACACACACACACACAGGCACATCAATTTTTCCCATCAGTGTACAAACACCCTATTATTTCTCCTACTGCTAAAAGAAAAAGGGAAAGCCCTATACCGCCATAATCCTTCCAGCTAATGTTCTATTTCATTCTTTATCCTGGAAGAAAACTCCCAGGAATAGTATTTGATGTAATGTCTCTGATTTCTCTCTGCCTTCTTTTCCTTAGAATCCTTAGACTTCAGCAACTGCTACTTTAAAATGTTCTCCAGTTTCCAACGATCTTCACTTGGCTAAATCTAACAGCCGGTTCTCATACATGTAATCATACTCACAGCATTTCATACTTGCGTATTTAACTATTTCTTCAATCTAGAAAGTTTGGCCTCAGTCCTTGTTTGGGTCCCCCTCTCACGGTCGCCTTGTCATACTAACACCTGAATGAAGGAACCGCCCCCCCCAACATAAGCACACACCTGTGCACACGAATCCACACCAGTGTGCATACCCAGGCTCATAAGGGAGATCCTCCCTCCCATCTCCTACCTGATTTTGTTCCCATAGCACACACTACCATTTGACAGACTACATAGCTAGTTGGTTTTTTACATCCCATCTCTCACCGTTTGAATATAAGTTCCACAAGGACGGGGACTTTCTTTTAGTCAACATTAAATCCCTAGAGCCTAGAACAGTGTTTGACGTATACTGGGTATTCAACAAGTTTTGTTTGAATACATGAATAAGTAAATGAGTGAAATAAATATTTAAATTTAGGAAATTTCCCAGAAGACAAAAATAGTTGAATTAGCAACGACAAATCAAACATGTTAACAAGCTAAGATATAAATATTCCATACATGTATTTATTCATTTGCAGTATTTATAACTTGCCTGTTCCCAAAATTGATTTGAGGCAGCTGATATGTATAGAATATTGCTATTTATAAACCCAGTACAGAGCATTCGATCTCTCATGACGGAAAGAAATACTGTCTAATCTCTATAAGTAAACCTTCCAAAAAAGGGGAGAGGGAACAGACTAGTAAGGATTTTACAAACATCAACTGACCAGTAATTGTTTGTATAGTTAAAAAAACATACAGGTGGACAATGCCAAGGTTGGGAGATATTTGGGTTAATAGAAACCAAGGGGATTTTTTTTTTTTTTTTCAAGAGTGAAGCTGTCAAAAGAGCCTGTGCTCTCTTCTTTGATAGACCTATGCTCCTTTCCTGTTTTATTAGCTGGAAAGACAGTTCCACATGCACCAAATATATCACTGAAATCTGCATATTGTAAAAACAACAACAACAACAACAAAAAAACTCATTTTAAAATGTTTACTGTTACTATTTTGGCACAAAAACAGGTTTTCCCTAATCCTAAATGTGTAAATTTGTCAAGACATGTTAAATCTCTCTAATTACGTTTTATTTGTCTAATACAAGTTTTTGCCCCCCAAAAGATAGAGATATCTTTTAGTTTCTGGTAAGAAAGTAATTTTCATGATGAGATTGGCTAGAGTCTGGAACAAGTTTTCCACAGAAGTGGAGAAGGCTTTGAGACTATTAAAATAAAACCATACAAAACAGTGGAAAATGTACTATAGTATGAGGAAAAATGCTGCCTGATCCCTGGAGGCTGCGGCCGAGAGCTGAATGGGCCTTTTCAGTCTCCAGCCATTATGATTCTAGGTGCCTATTCTGAGAACAGATGAAAGGAGTGGTTTTCCTATCCCCGTTGAGCTCCTATTAGCCCCTCGAGGAAATAAGGGCTTTGCAGAAAGTGTGAGCTCTCTAAGTGTTCCTGAAATGACCTTGTTTAATTTCCTTACAAAAAGGCACTCTAATAATAGCTACATCTTCTAATATTAACCAAGCTGCAAAGCTACACGTGTTAGAATAATTTCCCTTTGCTTGGAGAGCAAAATCCTTCAATGTCCTTGTCTCTCTTTTCCCAACGCGCTGCCTGCTTTATAGTCTGTATTTGCTCTTTAATATTTGATTTCACATTTGATTCCAATCACCCTGATTCAAAGCTGCAATGTGAAGTTGAAAGATCCGAAAGGGAGAGGGGATATGGCTGCCACCCTATCCTGAGCGAGCCCGCCGAACCGTGAATCTACCCTGCATTTAATCACTCAACTAGGCCACACAGGATAAGGTCTTCGAGTGTTGTGCTATCATGAGTGACTGAGCCTGTTGCCGGACGAAGCTTTTCTGCAGCTAAGCCAAGAGGTTAAAAGTATACGTGGAACTTGAAGGCAAGCATTGTTTTTAAATAGCTGCAACACCAGAAGAACAACAGACCCTTATTTTGAATGAATGCCTCCGTTTCAAAAGCTTAAGGTGAAGTAGAGAGTCCTGCGGAAAGAACCGTGTTCCCTCAAGCAAATGGGCAAGTATTTGGGCCAGCAACGGGGCTGGAAAGCCTGCCCTCCCCACGCCTACTTCTACCACATCCACAGAATCATTAGCTCGTGTTTGTACGATGAATAGCGAAGATGATTGCACTTGCGAGATGAATCAGCAATTCCCAATTAGAGCAGCAAAAGAAGGCTGCTTTCTCTCTGAATCTCCGGGAAAGGCAAATGGGAAAGTGACAAAGAGACTTCGGTCTCCATCAGTGACGGGAGGGGAATTCACGCTGAGAGCCAAATTTCCAAAGGCAGGCATAGCGGGCTTGCCAGCAAAACTGTTCACACCCCCACAGAGACCACAAACCCCTGCAGCTGTAATTCCAGAAACACACATGTGTATAAATCAAGTAATTGCACACCTAACTATCCACTTGTGCCCCTGTGCCTGGGCTTTTTTGCAGGTGCCCGGGGCGCTTGTGCTGTTTGGCTTTGAAAACAAGGTTTAGTTTAATTGACAGGATATTATCAAATTCAAGCTGGCTTGTATGGACAAAGCTCAAAATATGAGGGTGGCATAGAGAATCAAGCAGCACGCAGGGCTGTTCCATATGTGTGCTCTACAAGGTCCTAGCAGCTGACGGAATTCTGAACAACGGAAAGGAACAAAATTAAAATGTCAGTTTAGTTCTAATTCATGAAAGCATGTTTCCAGAGCATTCAGTGAAACACCATCATTTTTGAAATACTCTTGTCATTTACAAAATGAGAGGGGTGGGGGGATGGAGGGAGTGTCATTTGCCTTCTATAATGATGCTCTTAGGGATGAGGGTGTGCTTTGGGCCCACTGCCCCGAAAAACAAGTAGACCCCCGTTCCCACGTTCCCATGCTCCGTCTGGCAGAAGCCCCAGCAGACAACCATGGAGGAGGCTGCTGGCTGCCTAGAAAGCAGACACAGCACAACATGGAACCTGCCTGCAGGCTAAGCTTGTGCTCCAATCTCTCCAGGAGAAATCCAGGTCTGGGGGACTTCAGAACTACGAGTCCTCTACAAATGCTTCGCACAGTAAAGAAAGATGAATATAGTGCCAGTCCATCCAAAAATTCTGCTGCAATTCAGCACAATGCATTTCTACAATTTTCACCTTGAGAGAAAGAAAAACATATATTTGTTTCACTAAGATCTAAACCACGAATCTCTCATCTATCCCCACCTCCCAAGGAGGTTTTTAAGTACAAATATGCAAGTAAGTATGCAAAACACACACACGCACACGTTTTAAACCAGCAAATTTTTAATGGAATGATGCCAAAATTCACTGGCAAATAACAAGATGCTGCCAGCAGTGTCCCCCACTTCTTATTCTATTTCTAAATTACCTACTGCTAATACTGCCACACCAAAGGGAATTAATGGAGAGTCTAAATGGACTATGGGGCATTCCACCCTTCTTTGCCTCTGGGTTGCATTTTACTATTTAAAATTTTTAAAAAACAGAACCACAGGCCCTTTGCAGATAAAAAAGGTAATATGGTAACTAAAGGTAAAATCTATCTTATAATAAAATGTCCCATAAGGATGATCTTTCTTGGAACAAAAGTCAGTAGCCAGCGAGAGTTAAAAAAGAGAGAATTCTATGCAAGTGTTTGTCTCAAAAATGTGTGCAAAGTCCCACTGGTCCACTTGGGTAAAATTTCCAGTAATTTTTGTTTTCAGAAAGTTATTATCAAAGAAACCCATTACATTTGTATGAAACATTAGCCAAAAATAACATTTCAATATAACAGCAACAAAATTTAACCCTCCTTCCTTTAATGACTTACAGATTTTATTATTGAAAACTTTAATCAAAAGCCTGGTTTCGAGACTTAGAACTGGCATGCTCCTTTTGCTTTGTTATCAGGGAACTTGAAAATGTATAAGGTGTTTATAGCCTATTAAAGACCCATTAGGCCATAAAAATAATCTGCCTATAAAAACAGTGAGGGAAGGTAAATGTACAGTGTTTAAACGACAATCTGATCACTGTCTAAAGGCCCAGTAAGAAAAACTATTGATTTCCATTAAACAAACATATTAAATTTCATGTGGATTAATAGGTTAAAAAATAAACTTGACTCTAATATGAAGGAAGGGAAGGAAGCGATGTAAGAAAAAGGCCAACAACCTACCATACATTTGAAATAATGTCTGTGTATTGGGATGGAAGGCATGTGGGATTATCACCACCAAACTGTTTATTTAGACACTGCTACTTTCATAAGGATGTCTTTTGTTTGGCATAAGGATTCCTAAGTCTGATTTTTCTAATTCTAACAAGGTATTTAGCATTTGTATACCACAAAGTATATAATTTTTGATATTGCAATGTAGCTTTCTTGAGCGGCCTATGGGAAACAGTCTGGGGACAATGGTGCTAGGCTGGGAATAAGAAGAGCGTAGGACAGAGGGCTCAGCCTTGGGCAGAGACCCGCCAGCACACGTTACTACCTGCTTGGTACTGGGAAAGTCCTGCCTTCTCTGCTTCCAAGCCTCCACATCTGCAGAGTGGGGATATTATGAAATGATAAAAATGTTAGTGTTAAGTGAAATAATACAGTCAAAGAACTCTGCCTGACGCAAAGAAAGCGCTAAATATGTTTTATCAGTTTTTATTGTGTACTATTGCTTGGGCCCCTAAACAACTCTGATTTGGGGCAATTCCCTTAACCTCTCTGGCCTGTTTCTCCTTATGATGAGGGGATTAGACTATGGTCCTTCCCAGTCCTAGTCATCTCTGACTCCTAATGCTCCAAATTGGGTCAGATCTTGAAGTTCTCAATGACCAAGTGGCAGACCAATTCCTAGTCCCACTGCAGGCCAGATGGACTTCCTGACACCTTATCAGTATAGTAATAACAGCCCCAGTCCCTGGAATTTTCTGCAGGTTTTTTTTTTGCACTATTCAAACACAAAACAGTTCCCACAGTAATAATCCTCACCTTTGGGGTAAAAATATTGGTGTGTGATAAAGATATGAGGAATATAATAATTTGGGGGTACTAGTAATTAAATGAAAATAATAATTACAGTTAAATAATTGTTAATAATTATATAATAAAATAACCATATTGTTATAAAATATTATTTTAAATTAGTTTAGCAATAATTATAAATTATAGGTTTAGAACTTGAAACTGACTCTTAAAAATATAGTAGAGCAGAATTGAGGTTACTTACTCCTATAATAATGTCACTTTATTTAATTTATTAATTTATTAATTTATTTAATTTACCAAAACCTTTCTCATGAGAATCTTTGAATAACTATGAATATTTAACTTATTTTAATATATGTATTAAATGTTTGTAGCAAGGAAACTAAGAACTCGTCCCCAAAAGGAAACTTATGACATGATTTTAATTATTTTAAAGGACAAATGAATCAATGAGTGGACTTAATGAAATATTAAAACAGTCCATACAATATGACTGGAAGTTAACTAAAAATGCTTGTTTGCTAAACTGGACTCATAGAGATAAAATAGGTACATTCTAAAGTCCTCCATTGTTTCTGCATTCCATGTCCACTGAAATATTCTATTACTATATTTTATAGGTTTTTTTAAATTTCAAGGTACTTCTTTAAAAGCCATGGTTTCATATATCACTTACATGTAATATGATCAAGAAATTGAGTATTACCAAAACTACAGAAGCTGTGTGTGTGTGTGTGTGTGTGTGTGTGTGTGTGTAACCCTATTACTCGAGCTATTTGACATGCAAATAATTCACAGGAGTTTCCTAAGTCTCCTTAAATAAAATGTAAAATTATTATCTACCAGAAAATGGTACCTAGGGGAAAAGAAAAGAGCTGATGAATGCCCCACAGAGTGATATAAATTCAAAGGTAAACTTCCTAATCTCATTATGATTACTTTGCTTTGTTCATATTATTGTTTTTATTGTCTAGTCCAGTTCTCCAAGTAAGTCCTGGAACAGCCATCAGCATTACATAAGAACTTGTTAGAAATTCTCCAAATTCTGTGGAGCCCGGTAATCTGTGCTTTAACAAGCCCTACAACTAATTTCTATACATGCTAGTTTGAAAACCACTGATGAAGACTACATATTAAATCATACTATTCAAAGTGTTGAACAAAGGGGGCAAAAAAATAATTTCACATCCTAACCTTTGTCCCTATTGTGAAAAGTTATTATCCCATTTATGTGTCCCCCATAATAACAGCACCATACTAAAAGGTCACACGTAAGTTTGACAACCTCTGTTGTGCATTGTATATAAAAGTCGATGTGCATAGCCGATGTCCCCAGGGTTGGCTTACTCGTACAGCTACATGCTGGTTCTCAGGCAGCCTTTGGGAAAACACTCTTTCCAGTGTCCTCTCACCAACTGGTGTGTTTAAGTGTGAGAAAGCTATTCACTGAGTAATTTCTTAATCATACATGTGACCACCCAGCACTTCTAATACAGCTCATTCATTCAACATTTATTAAACAACTACTTCGCTCAAACCTGTGTTAAAACATTTGTGGAGCCTGGCAGGGCGTGGCTTAGGGGTTGAGCATCGACCTAGGATCCAGGCGATCGGGGTTCGATTCCTGGTCAGGGCACATGCCCGGGTTGGGGGCTCGATCCCCCGTCGGGGGCCTGCAGGAGGCAGCCGATCAATGACTCTCTCATTATTGATGTTTCTCTCCCTCTCTCTTCCTCTCTCTGAAATCAATAAAGATATATTTTTTTAAAAAAACAACAACATTTGTGGAACTATGGAAGAGAAGAAAGAGGGAAATATCAATGTGAATAAAAAGTCAGCCTGCTCTAGTAGCTTACGTTCTACTTTGAGAGCAAACTGGATGAGTGCATTATGGTCTGCTCATATGAAATACTCCTAGGCAACGGATATAAATTAATTCCAGTTACATACAAAATGAATGGATCTCATCCACACAAAGTTGAAGAGAAGAAACCAGAAACAAGAGTACATACTATATGATTCTGTTTACATAAAGCCCAAGAGCTGCAAATTATGCTATGGTTCTAGAGATTAAGATACCGTTTCCATGAGGAAAGAGAGATGAAGGTTGGGGGGTGGGTATTAACTGCAAGAGGGGCACAAATGAGCTTCTGTAGTTTTGGTCATACTCTATTTCTTGATCATATTACATGTGTTCACTTGGTGAAAACAAAAAGCCACTGAGGGTACATTCGTGATTTGTGCACTTCTCTGTATGCAGTTTATACATCACTTAAAAGTTTACATTTAAATATACTCTAACAAGGTCAAAAAAACTATGTTTGTGCTTTCAAACATAGATAAGGGCTAATATTCCTAATATAGAAAGAGCTGCAAAATATTGTAGAAATAAACAAAGACCACCCAAATTAGAACACGCAAAGCCTATTTATTCAATCTGTTCTAGTGAGGGAGTCAGCCACCATCATCTGTGTTTTGGCAGAGACTCAAAGGCAGGCAGACAAGTGGGAAACCTTTATAGTGGAAAAGGGCAAGGCTTCCAGGATGCTCTGAATGGAGACTGTTGCAAGGGGAAACTGTAGGCAGCTGACTAGATGCAGAATATCCTATGTGATTGGTTAGGGGCCTATTTTTTGTTTTCACTAGTTGGTCCTAATTTGGAAATAGGAGCAAGAATTAGGGAAGCTGTCAGTTATTAATCAAGTCCTGGCCATTTGGGGCTAATTGTTACAGGGATTATAGTTTAGTTTCCTGGGCTGGTTACTGCAGGTTGTGAGACAGAAATAATTATATATTACATATATTACATATATGATCTGGCCATTGTCTATCTGTACATTGTCTTTCAATATCAATGAGAAAAATACCAACAATCCAATTTTGAAAGGCAATACCAAATGAAAAAGTTGAACACAGTCAACAGAAAAGGAAATTTAAATAACTTTTCAAAATTAATAATCTCATTCATAATGAAAGATACATCTTACTATCTTCCTCAGTCCAGCTGGAATAACAAACTTTGAAACAATCAAAAAGTTTGACAACAAACTTTTGAGAAAGGGTCTGGTGAAACGAGTACTCTCATGCATGGATGCTGGGAATTGGAACAGCCTCCATGGATGGCAGTCTAGTAATATCTATCAAAATTACAAAGGCACAGACCCTCAAAGCCAGAAAGTCTACTCCTAGGAATTTATTCTACAGATGCTTTTGCACGCATGTAAAATGGCATTTATAAAGTTATTTATTACCATTCTTTTTATTAAGCAAAGACTGGAAACTACCTAAATGTCTATTCATAGGAATACTGATTAAATATGATAAATTATAGTACAGGCATCCAGTGGAACACTATGTGACTATAAGAAAGAACAAGAAGGCATTTTATCTTCTGGTACAGAATAGTCTCCAAGATACTTCACTTAATAAGAAAACACAAGAGCATGTACAATAGTGAGAGAATAAAGAATATAAATACACACACTTGTGTGTATATGCATACTGCTTGTATATGCATAAAATGTATATAATATATTTGCATGATTTTGGAAAATCTTATGTATACATGAGTAATTAATAACATGAGCTACCTTTGGAAAGAGAATCTCAATATCCAGTGACAGTAATAAGAGAGTGATTGCTCACTGAAAAAAAAAAACCTGTACTCTTTAAATTTTGAATCATTGAATATGTAAGCTATTAAAAGATCTAAGCTTAATTTTGACAAATGATAAGCTAAAGGAAAATATTATCAACACGTATGACAGAATCTCTGTGCTCAATATAAACAGAGCTCCTATGTATCAATAAGAAAAATATTTTATTAATGAATGTCATCCCAATAAATTCAATAAAAAATTTTTAAAAATTAGTGGTGAACACACAGTGCAGTACACAGATGATGTATGATAGAATTATACACTTGACACTTATGTAATGTGTTAACCATCATCACCCCAATAAACTTAATAAAAAATAATTTTTAAAAAAGAAAAAGATACAAAAAGGAAAGAAAAAATGCCAGGAAAATATAATAGAAAATATTATAGAAGTTGAAATTGAAATCACCAATAAACATATACAAACATGCTCAACTTATAATAGTTTAAAAACATAGCAGATTATATTACATTAATTACATTAGCAAAAGTGATAAAAAATATCATCCAGTGTTGTTGAGATTAAAGGAAAACATGCACTCATATATTTCTGATGTCTGTGAAAGGTTTAAAACATTTGTGTAATGTCTGAAAATCTCTGTTTAAATAAACACACATAAATCCTTGACCCATGCGTCTCACTTGGGGAAAATTGCACTATAAAAATAAAGATGTCGGTATGTAAGGCTGTCTGAGTAAAGTTAATTATAGAAACATGACTAGTAGAGGCAAAAAACACAAAAACAAAAACCGTGAGCAATCTGAAAATCTAACAGTAGGGAAATGGGGAAATAACTTATGATATAGTCATACTATGGAATATGATTCAGCCTTCAGAAAAGATGGATAAGTCCAAGTAATACTGTGAAGTGAAAAAAGAAATTTGCCCAAGCCCGCTGGTCAGGAGGCCTCCTCCAACTGCAAGTTAGGCCACCTGGAATCCAGAGCCTCTGCGTTGGCCACAGCAGGGCCTCGGTCCCAAAGTTACACTCTTCCACCCAGGTTTCATTAGCCAGCCCTCGTCTTAGGAACCCAATCTGTCAGCAAGGGAGTGGGGCTGGGAAATGCAGAGGCCATCCAGCAAGCACTGATGGTCTCCTCCACCGTACATACGTCTACAGCTTAGTATGAGCACATCAAATGGTTAATATTGTTGCTCTTGAGGAGAGGTAATAGAGAGGTAGAAATATACACCTACATCTAGAGCTAAAGCCTGCTACATGGTCAGCTGGGAGGGCAAGTTTGAATGTGAGAGAAAGAAAGGAAGGGCCAACCAGTGGATTCCGGTTCCTGAGATGGTAAGAGGGGATGGAACACAACATACAAATTGATCTTAATAAAAGAAAAGATAGCTCTTCTATTATAAATAAGGGAAAACTAGTGGTCAGTTTACAGATAGAGGTAAGCTTACATCTTTCATGTCTACAACGTGAGACAGTATCTTTCCCATTATTCCTAAATTCTCTATAAAAGAAGAGCCATGGTTTCTGCTGGGTGTGATGGAGAAAATGGTCAGTAGTCTGACTAGATTAGATAAAGTTTGAAATAATAGTTGTAGAGCTAGAAAAATAAGTTGGCCCGGGAAACATATTAGTGTTACCAGTGTGTTAGACATAAATGTACCCCCTCCGGTTTCATCAACTGCTTTTTTCTTTCAGAAAACCACTTGCCTTCAAGACTGCTACTCTACACTGTCACTGTCACCACTGCCGAGATCCCCATGCTGCCTGTCGTCCACATGGAAACCCAAGGTCAGCTCCATAGCTGGTATACCTCACACACTGTCGTCCATGCTCTTGCCCGCTCCTGTTCCAGATTTGGGTGAAATAATGTCCTGCAGGGGCAGGATATGGCTCCCAGAGAATCCACCAATAAGCCAAAATGTTCAAGGTAATTCTCTCCTGTGGACTGAAACCTAACCAATGGGAAATAAGGGATGGGATGGGGCCAAACAGGTGAGTCCCTCTTCCCTCTCCCTTCCATCCACTACTCAATGTGCAGTTCCTATTTGTAGCACGTGTCCAGCAAACATGCCTTGCCTCAAGCCCTGTGCCCTAAAAACCTGAGAAAACACCACCAGGCAATCTGAAGATCCATCTGAGGCTGGGAATGATGAATACAGAGAGGAAAACCGTCGGCTTTATTTTGATGATTCTTAAGTTCCACCTTTCTGTTTAAGTAAAAACACAGAAAAAGAGGATTGTTTGGCTCATCCAAGGATAGTGTTTTGTGAAAAGCCTTAATGAAAAGACAAGAGAGCCTCATCTCATACCTGTTACCAGTGAGTGGCATTTGAGACAGGATTTTTTTATCATATCCTTTCATTTATTGAGCGTTCCTTACGGGCCGCGTGTAGGGGATAACACTGAGTATGTGAAAATGCGTTAGGACCTTAATTTCAATATAATGTGATGAGTGCTGAGAGAAAGGAAAACACGACAGGAAAAGCACCTATTCGTGGGACGCTGAGAGGACTTCTGGAAGAAAAGGCAACTTCCTGAGGTTGGAAGGATAACTAGGGGTTATCCAAGCAAAGGAGGGGACAGCGATGGTTCAAAATGACCTTTGCTGTGTGGTCATCGTGCCACTTACTAAGTAGTTACAAACGCTCCAGGAAAAACAACATCTTCCACGTCATCTCTCAGGACTCATTTCTCCACCTGCTGTACTCTTCAGAACAGAGCACAATCCCTTCATTCGACTGGAGTACACAGACACTGCCACTGAGCAAAAGGAAGCTAAAAGTGAGGCTTCTCAAAACCTGGGGTGGGTTTCAAATTTAAACAAACACATTAATATTTCATTTGAAGCTGCTTTTCACAGATGTTGAGGTTTTTCTCAAGCACTCTTATCTGTAGCTAAATGTACTCTGGAAGTTCACGGCCATGTGAAATGTGGACAGAAACGGTGCCAGAGCCAATGGTTGTCACTCATCGACGTCCTGAGAAGAGCTTTGCTTCGGGATTCCTGCTATGTTATCAGCACTAGGTTCTTTCTTTTTTCCTTTTTCTCAAACATTGAGATCTCGTTTGGAGATCTCAGTAACATCAGCCGAGCTGTGGTTAAGGCAGCAGGACACTTCTCAGAGCGCAACTGGCGATCTGGCGTGTCGCGGCGCTTGAGCAGGGCTAACCACAAGGGAAAGGGAGCCAGCTAGGCGCCGTCTCCTGCTCCTGGGAGCGGACTGTTATGGCAAGTTATATAAAACCAACTCGGTGAGACGTGTCTTTTGCCTATTATTTTTGCCCATTTACATTTTCTTTTTGTCTTCATTTGAGTCTTGAAGATGAACTACAAGCCACATTTTCATTCAATTTTCCAATATTTTCTCTAATTTCTGCCTGAACATCCACACAGGCAATTATATGAATGCCTTTTAACCTTTTTTGAAATACATCTGAACTAAGTAGAAATAAAACACCTTAAACCATAGCAGGTTATAGCCTCGGGGCAAGTCCTTGACCCAAGAAAGATTATCCTCATTTCTTTTCTATGAGGTCTACACATTAGATCATTCCTCTTTCTGCCTCTTTTCCCTTATGTCTGATATAAATTTCCAGAGTCTTTGAAGTATCTAGTCTAGGAAAAGATGCTAATGGTTAGTGAACACAGGTTAGCCTGGGCAAGGTAAGAGGGTAGAGAGTGTGTACCATACCTTCTCAGGTTCCACACTTTCAAGGTCAAAGTCAAGTGGGAACCTTGGAATTCAGCAGGTTTCTACCAAACTCCTTCCACCCCTCAACACCAAATGCTTCCCACCATTATACTCGTGAAAAGCTTTATCACTGTTCACTTCAGTAACCAAAAAAGCAACAGTTTAAAACCCATGTCATCAGATTATCCACTGTCTTTCAGTCCACTGATAACCCAAAGTCACTCTTCCTGTTACCTGAAGATTTTATCTACTGCTCACTGGCAATCTCTCCTTTACTACCACATTATATAACTATGGTCTCACTTTCTCTTGTCCTGTGCTAATTTTGAATAGATCCACATTTGACTCTCCAAAGTGTTCCAATTTGGCCAATTAATTATGTAGTCACCTTGGTTATAATTATTGGTGTTTGTGACAGGCAAACACGATCTTGTCACTCTCTAACATTCTAATCCCTATTTCTTCTCATTCAGTGATATTGCCGTACAGCTGACCTGATTATTTATTCCCAAAATCCTACCCTAAATCTTCTCATTACCAAACCCTAAATCCCCTCCTCCAAAATCTTACTTTTAGTCTTCCTATTCTCTGATCTTTCCTGTTTTTTCAAGTCACACACATGATTAGCCCAAACACCATAATCCTTTCTCCCCTTCATTACTTACAATTTAGTGTTTCCATGGCCTTCTCCTTCTCCCTCACGCTTGCATGTCCTTACTTCTCTATGTACACAGCTTACCCTGATCAGTCATTAAAGTCCCTCCACTGCACATACCCTCAATTCTCTAGCTTCACCCAATCTTTACCTTATTGCCTTGGCTAAACCAAAACCTTAGCTAAGTTTCATTTTCTGTCTACCTCACACTTGCTCCTAAGTAGTTTGAATGAGATTGAGAACAGACAGATACACATGCATGTGTGTGTGTACACACACACACATCACTATTGTAACCTTGCTGATCGTACTTACTTTAACTTGTGATCACTTTATTATTTTTTATTAGGGTGACATTGGTTAATGAAATTATAAAGGCTTCAAGTGTACAATTCTGTGATACACCATCTGTATATTTCATTGTGTGATCACTTTAAATGGGTCCGTAACGCTGCCTGGCAATTTTATTCTGCTTCCTCGGAATGTTCACTCTCCACTCACTTGGATGATTCCATGCAGTGTCCCCTCAAATTTTGAAATTCTCCTCCCTCATCCTGTTTCTCAGCTGATGAACTTGCTTCCTATTCCACTGACAGGAGAGAAGCAATCTGAAGTGAACTTCCACAACATCCCTCTATTACATCTATCTGCCCCGTGCATTGGTGTCCAAATACACTACCCTCTCTCTTTTTAACTATAAAAGCTTTATAAAAGGCAAAGTCCTTCAATTATCCACTAGATCTCATCCATTGACTAGTAACACTACATCTCACCCATTCTTCTAGGAAAAGAGAAGACAGAGAAAAAACACCAAAAAACATTTTAATTAATAAAAGATGGACTGGGAGAATATGACACAAGGCACCAAAAGCATCTGCTGTAGAAGTGATTTCAACTCTATAATCAGAAACCAAAGAAATACCCACAAAATAGGTTTATTGTCCAGCTGGATCTACTAGAGGGTAGACTCAGGTCAAAAAACATGCCCTCGTGTAATCTCAAAGTCTATAGAGTGGAGCATGGTGGCTATTTCATTGTTTGCTAGTTTGTGTTCATCTAGTTTCCCCATGATCAATTCAGTACCACTAAAGATTTACGTGGTTTAGATTATTCCATTTACCAGATTGGTTTCACTCTCTGTGATGGCAACTGGTCCTCTTTGCTTTTAATAGTTGAGCTATTAACTAAGCTATTAACTAAACTGCTCCTTGGCCTTTGCCATCCCGTGGGTATTCCCTTTCCATCAAAATCACAGAGCCCATTTAAATTGCAGTGTTCCCAAGAGAATTCCCCTAATAGCAAGAAGAGCCAACACAGCTCTTTGCAAAGATATCAGTGCTATCATCATCCATGGACTTCTCAAGGCTATGCTGGAGGAAGCGCAGGGCCTGCTCAGTGGGGAGCGGGTGATACGTGATAAAGCCACATCACTAATTCCTTCTTCCACAATATGGCAGAGTAGGAGAACAAAATTTTATATAGTGTTATAAAGCTAAACTATTAGTCATGCATCAGTTTTATTTTCAAAAATAAAAGATTGCATTGTTAGTATATACAAATTCTATTAATTATCACAGGTCAGGGGGGGTCATATATTTAAGGGTTAATTTTCACAAATGCGATAAGCAAATTTAATCTACTCTGATAGAAGAGTGAAGAAACAGAATTCTTAATGACACACATTTTGACAAATGTAATTCCATAACAAACATAAATTGTTTATAAATTAATAAGTGAGCAGTCCTTGGAAAGCAACCATTAAACAAACTTCCAAATAATACAGAAAAATAATTCTTCTCTTTTTTGTAAAAAAGTATAAAAATTCAACTTCATAGTGACTACAAAGAGAATAGTGTGGATTTAACTTAAATTTTATAATAAATGGTTGGTAAATAATCTCTAAATCTCTCCCTTACCAAGAGTAATGGCTTTTCCATTCCCCGAAGCAATCATGTCAATAACTTCACTAAATGGTTTTCATAAAGTATTCTTGAAATGTATTGTCAAAGGTTTCAATTAGAATTTTAACCATGGATAAATAATATGATCTGTGTTTTTAAATATTTCGTCTTACAAAAATTAATTTCTGACATTTCCTTTAGTAAGGGGCCAGTGTTCTATTAACAGCAGAGCACATGGCTCCTTGAGCTGGCTATTGAATCAGAACTCTGGTATGTGCATGTGCATCACTAAATCCTACGTGGTATAAATGTTGTTCCTCTCTTCCTGGATGTGAAGCTTCATAATTCATTCCCACATATGTTACTTATATTTTTGTTCTTATAAATTAGCAAAATTGTACAATTCTTCTGTTTTGTTTGTCTCTCACTTCTCCCCAGATTAGATTTTAGAGTTGGCTCTTTGGGTCCTGTTGGGATCTCACTCTACCTATAGAGCCTGGCTGTTCGGAGAGAAATAGGCAAAAGGGAAACTGCACTCATTTTGCAACGTAACTCCCATAGATGAGGGAGGTGTAATATCTTCAATCAAGGAAGGATCTCCTTCATCAAACAAGGGAAGAGATGTGCTTAAGTTATCAATAAAGGCTCAGTGAGGAATGAGAGTCCTTCGGTTACTCTAATTGATCCGTATCTAAATTGTTGAGGACTACTCTTACCTAATAAATAGCCTAAAATTCGCAAAAGTGACCTGGTGAGGCTATGAACCATATGACAATGTATTTCAGCAATATGCAGCATCAAGTATTTAGTTTGACTTGATTAAGCCACCTTAGCTCTGTAATTTACAAAATATGAAATTCCTGTTGAGAGAGTCATGGGAAAGCTTTTCTTTCCTGTGCATCCTTTGTGACAAGAACTTAAAGATTGGAATTTGGTTGTTCGTTCCTCAAGCTGTGCAGCATTACCAGAACTAGCTCTTTTGTTCTGCATTCCTTGAATTTCACTTGTTTTTATAGTGTTATATGACAACAGCAACATGATCCCTCCAAACCTTGACCTCAGTGAGCACTTCAGTCAAGGTTACTGCTGATGATAATTTAATTAACTTCTTGGCCACTACTGGGAGTAGGCTTTTGGAGTATCATCACTGGGTGTTAATGGGATTTTCATGAGCTTTACCAAACCCAATACAGATGACCAATCCCAGATTCTCTATTTCCTGAAGGCCTTTCACCCGAAACCCATTCCATTGTGCCAAAGTCTATCCACCTAGTGTTCTTGATTATAAGAGGACAAACTCTAATGAATTTAAATAGAAAAGGTGCATGGAAAACACAGGCTTTGAAGTCAGGCAGTGTAGTGGCCATAGAAAGCAAGATGGTAGAACACAGCCAAGGAAACATTCAGGATAATCACAGTGATGCCTCTGACAGAGCTACCACTTAGCACGCACCACCATAATGGCTTCAACTTGATGCTTCCTCTACCAACTCATCTTTCCTTAAATATCCGAATCAGTCCCTTAAGAGTCAAAGCCCTGGGTGGGAGCTTATAACTAGACAAGCCTATACCATATCTCCTTCTAAGGCTAAAACTAATTGTTCTTTAGATACAAAGGTATATGGACATTGTCTTGCCATGAAGAGTTAAATTTGTACTTACACTAGCAATTTGCAGAAACAAAATATAGTAGAAAATATTTTATTCTGTATTGAATGAAAAACTAAAATATGTTTGAATAAATATAACACAAAATGTACAGATTTTTTAATGAGGAAATCCACAAAATTTTACTGAATGACATAAAATAAGATCTGAATAAACAGTGATATATACCATGTTTCTAGAAGAGAAAGTCCCAGGTATAAAAATACTTGAACTCTTATTAAATTTTATCTTTCGATCCAAATAAATCACAATAAAATTTTCATTTCTTTCCACTAACCTTAGTAAATTGATTTTATAATCATACAAGGAAATATATAAAAGCAGCCAGGACAATTTTGAAAAATTTAATAACAGCACGGGACTACACTACCAAACACTAAATGTAATTATAAAGATACAGAAATTAAAATAGCTAGCAAATGAAGGCAATGGGACACAGGCCATGAAATTCTTACGTACACTTAGAAATTTAAAGTCTAATGGGAGTATTGCTTTAAATAAGTGGGAAAGAATAAATACTAGATAAATTTTATTGGGGCAAACCGTTAACAATTTGGAAAAAATTATTAGTGCTCTGTCTCATACCATTTACAAAAATAAATTCTACTTATATTAAACCTTTTAAAAATCATACAAAAAAGAAAATATTCATTTACATGTCTTAGAAAATGTGAAAAGACTGACACATTTTATAACAAAACTGTAACTTCTGCTTGACATGACACACCACTGTTCATGTCAAGGAAAGTGCTAGCCTGAGAAAATAATAGTTTCCATCCAAAATGTTAAAAATAAATAAAGTATGTAAGGAAAGAACAATGAGCCCAATATAAAATGGGAAAAATCTATGAGCAGGCGATTTAGAGAAGAGGGAAAAATTCAAATGATTAATAAAACATATAAAAGATGATTAATCTTCTTAAGACACCATTTTCACCTACTACTCTGTGAAAATTAAAATGTTGTCAAGGGTATGGGGAATGGGGCCCTCACATCATCTCACAATTAAATAAGTATGTGCAACATGCCGAAGGCCAATTAAATAGTATCTATTAAATTTAAAGTTTGTGAACTTCCTGAAAACCCACTTTTTGTTTTAAGCTATAGGGAAACACTGATTCATATGTACAATGGGATATAAACAAGGATATTGATTACAGCAGTGTTTTTAATATCAAAAAATTGAAAGCAATCTCAATGTTTTTGCAACTGGAGAATTATTAAATATATTACAGGAATGTTTGGTAGCATTAAACAGATGTGCTGCTGAGTGAAGCTACAAAAGAATACGTATATATTACAATATTTATGCTAAAATCATGCACAACACAAAAAATATTTCAATATGCTTATTCATATAAAAAGTTGATAAAATTATACATTGAACTGATAAAATGGTTGCTTGGAAGAGGAGAATGGAAATGCATATGGTAGTTAAAGAGTACTTTAAATTTATTTCTGTTTTAAGTTTTTTAAATAATATATTCATCTATCACCTATTCAATTAAAAATTATATCAAATTTTAAAACAATAAGCTTGTTAATTTAATTATTGAAAGAAATAGCAAAATTAATTAATACAATGATGCTACAGTTACCGAGTACATATGTTTTTAGACATGCAAAGAATTGAGCCATGTATACAAGATTGTTTTTGCAAAGGAAATTGAGTGAAACTTTTCCTGATAGTTGAGGGAAGGATCCTCACATGAATTTTTGAAATAAGGGCTATGCTAACATTTCTTCAGGTATTTGATAATGCCAATAAGGACATTTCTGTTGTCAGCAGCTTACTCAAGGAGCAGATCTCAGCAATGTATTAAGTATCTTATATAGACTGAACCTATATTTTGGGACTAAGCAATGCATAATTTTTAATATCCATAATAAGATCTTAAGATTATCAAGACCAAACAGGGATGCAAATGGCTTCATACCCAAGAGCCTAACTTTTCACATTTGATTATTTTTTCATTCATTGGAGAAAAAAATGTATAAGGAATTTGGGACCACATTTTTAAACCACATCCAAATAATGACACAGAATGTCATGGAGTACTTTGCAGAGATGATGCAACCAAGGCTGAGAGTAGGTGTTCACCCATTGGCTCCCCACAGAGAAACAGTCAACCTTCCACCTCTTTATGCTCCTTGTGGAAGCATCTGAGAGAGTCTGAAGGTTGTTTTCAGTACAAATTCACTCTCATTCCTGAGTCCATGTTTAGTCAAATTTTTCATAACCAACTACCAAACCACTTTACACCATTTCAATGGCCTCCTGCAGATTTGACTTTCTTGATCTAGCAGAAATAAAAAATAAACTGTCCTAAATGTTGAACATGACCTAAAGTTTAAGCACACCATCATCAAGCCCATTATACAAACTCTAATAAAAAGTTTGAAAAACATCATCCCTCTAAATCCAGGGTTGGAAAGGGCCAGGTAGTTTACTGTATTTTCTGTAAAGGGCCAGGTAGTTTACTTGCACTTTGTGATTCATACAGCTTCTGTCACATCTACTCACTTCTGCCACTCTAGCACAAAAACAGCCATAAACAATAATGAAATAAATGTGTGTGGCTATGTTTCAATAGAGCTTTATTTATGGGCACCGAAATTTTAATTTCCTATAATTTTTATGTATCATGAAGTAGTATCTTTTTTTGCAACCATTTAAAAATGCAAAAGCCATTCTTAGCTTGCAGGTCATGCAAAAGTAGCTAACAAGTTGTATTCAGCCTTGGGCTATAGTTTGTCCACCCTCACTGTGAATTACAGAAAATGATTACTAATGTTTAAACCATGATTTACTTTTACTTATTACATTGCCATAATAATTTTTCAATTTGTCTAAAATGAGTGGTCCATGTGTGGGCCAATTGACAAGTGGTTAGTGAAGATGAAAACAAATGCTGCTTGGATTGTGTGACCTTGGGTAAGTTTATTTGTAAAATTGGAATAATTACAGTATTTAACCATAAACCTTTTTTGATGAATAAATAAGAAAGAGCATGGAGATCACTTAGGACAGGTGCCTGGAGCATAATAAGAATTCAATAAATGATAGATTATTGATAGGTTGCAAGTCTCTGGTCCCATGGGCTAGCACATCCTTAATATGAAAACAGATGCTATAGCTACAGCCAGCAGATTTCTCATGTCCCCATCCCATTGGCAAGACCATCCCAATGGTGAGAAGGGTGCAATTAAACCTTCAGTTCCTCTAACTCCCCTGATTCTGGTTGTCTATTCCTCAGGAAACATCTAACAGTGATTTAGCTGCTCATGCAGTCTATTTTCAGATAGTCTCAGGCTCTGTAGTATTAAATACTATTATAAATATTCATTTTTGCCACTAATTGTGAGCTTCCTTCATGAGAGTATAGACCAAAAGTCAGATCCACCTGTGGTATGGTATTCTAAAAATAAGTTTCTGAGGCTGAACAAAGACTGACAGTCAGACCCTTAAATTTGGTAAATGCACCAAGGTAATGAGAGACTGTCATAAGGCCTCCTCTGAGGTCCATGTCATCATGCGGATATCATCGCCCCACCTCCCCCACACCCCAGGTGCTGAATGCACTGTCCTGGCTTGGTTTCCCTCTGGGCCTTGATGCTCACTGCATCGCCGATCCTCTGCCTGGGAACTAGACATTTCCATGTAAGCGCTAGGGGAGCATTAGGGGATCGGGTGAGGAGTCTGTGAATAATCACATTGCATTGCAAAGCGGCTAAAACAAAATTATAACTGGAGAGAATGATTTTTAAAGGGGAGAGAAAAAAAATTAAGTAGGAGGGAGCAAGGGTACTTTCTTCACACCAACATTATTAATTCTGCTTTTGTCAGAAACATTTATTAAAACCCAGTAAACTCCTGCTATTTAAGATTTTTTAGAATACACCTTGCATCCATGGCTTTCTATGCAGACACAGGCAAACTGTTCTGGTGTGTCAGTGGTTTGTTGCTGTCTTTGGGGGATCATTCTAGATGGTGGGAAATCGCATTGCGCTGGCTAATGACCAATTTGTGGTAGAAGGTGGAAGACTCTGCCCGACTCGCACAAATGCTCATTAATGCTTTAATCTTTCTCCTTCCCCCTGGTTGCCTCTGTTGGCCTCTTACCTAATGGACTTCTGAGTGGGCAGTGAGGATTTGGGGTGAGGTTTTCATTGTGAATGTGTTTCTGATTTATTTTTCTTTTAACATATATACTTTTTCCTTTTATATACAAGACAAATGTGTTTAGCCTGCAAGTAGAGCTAAGCACTCAGAGTAACTGACTCATTTAGCGGTGCTTGGCTTCCTGTGCCTGTCAGCGGCAGGTGACATTTAGCACAGGCTTTATCTCAGTTGTGGTAATTACTGGGCTGACACGAGCTCTCATACGCGGAGCAGATTGTTTTCAGCGGATGTAACCAAGCAACTCCGCTTTCTCTCAAGCAGTTTATCTGGCTTTTAAACTGTGGCATTCCACACAGACACACACGCACACACGCATGCACATGCACGCATATAGTTTAATGTCATTTTTATGGAAATACTCACTCTTTGTCGCTCTGACTATATTGATTTATGCCATGAGGTGGAATGGGATATCTTCATTGTATGCAACTTCTGCATTACACGCTGCTCGTGAATCCTATTAACAAAAAGGTTATTGTTATTGTAATGTATCTCAGCAGTGCACCAAATGCTACTTTAATGATGTAATTAATATGCCCAGATTTACCATTTGATGTTCTTAGGCACCAATTGTGTTCCTGATGGGATGGCAATGATTATTTTTTAAAAATTCGTGAGAGCAGCGTTTTTCTTCTTAGAGAAGTGGGAACAGGAAGAAAAGGCTTTAATAAAAGAAGTCCCAGTCCCTAACTACACCAAATTATTTGTGTCATACATATCTTAGTGATGTGGCAACTTATGTTCAGACAATTTAACATTATTTTTATTTAATCAAATTATATGTTCTGAATACCTAGATATGAAAAAATAGCCTGGCCCTTTAATATTTTCCATTTTAATTAACATTCTCATATTTCCAGACTCTAAAATTATTCTGGTCAGTTAGCAATTATATTACAAATATATATATAATTGTCCCCACCATAATCTAAAACATGTCAGTTACATTATCTTTGCTATAAACTGTAACTATATAAATGTTCAAGTTTTCATTTAACTGAATTGTGTGACTAGACATCCTGCTGTTTAATGGAGAGAGACAAAAAGTAGAATTACTCATAATAAATTACTACATTGCAGGCTTCAGCCCAAGGGTTGTGAGTGCAGTGACGGACTGATGGCAGGAAGTTTGAAAAAGGCTTAGGTCAGGTCAGGGCAGAAGAAAAATGATGAATGAGAACATAGCGAATCAGAGTTGGTCAGGGCTGCTGAGAGAGAGACAGACAGAGAGACAGAGAGAGAGACAGAGATTGAGACACAGAGAGAGACAGAGAGAGAGGCAGAGAGACAGACACAGAGACAGAGACAGAAACAGAAGAGAAAGAGACAGAGAGACAGACACACACACACACAGAGGCAGGGAGGACACACACATGGCGTACAACTTATAACTGTTCCCTTTAAAAAGAAAACAGAAAGAGGAGAAAACATCTCAGAGTTATTTCTGAGATCTTTAAATGTTATAATAAATGTTGGATGAATTGAGGTTGAGCCAGATTGTAATTATGCAAAATAAAGCTTTCTGTTCAGTAGAATTTCCATAAGAAATTTTAACCTCTGGCATTTAAATAGGAAGGCAAGGGATGAGGTGCCATCACGAATAAATGTTAAACCTGAGCAAGATATGGACTTATCAAAAACACTGAAAAGGACTTCCCAGCCTGTCCTCAAATTCCATCAGGGGATTAAATGTGCTGTGTGAAAGTAGCTGCCACTTAATATGCTGAGCAGGGGGATGCGAAATAGGAATACTAAGTGACAGTTAACTGCACAGAGTACTTTTACTCCATTATGAAGGAAGCTGTCTTTGGGTGGAATTCACCTACGTCACGTTAGGCACTTTAAGTGGCAGCTACCTTTTAAGGATTCATTTACTCATATACCAGTTTCAAACAACTCAATGTAAATTAAAATTCCATTTACTCCACATAGACCCTGCTTCAATCTGGTGTAAAATGCCTCCAGTGCCAGGTTATTTCAAATTCTCTTGTCAACTGAGAATTGACCTCATGATTAGAAGGGTTGCTCTGGCCTTAGGGTCCCACCTCCACGTATGTATTTACAGTGCACAGGGAAGGATAGCTTTTGTTTTGTTTTTTTCAGTGTTTTCTCAGCCTAGAGAAATGAAGTACACCAAATAGGCCGGGCAATGAAAGGAGAAAGATTTTGAATAGTAAGAAAGTCTAAGTTTTCAAAATGCTAGCTGGCATTCTACTGCCATCCCAGGCTGGGGCTCCTTCATTAGAGAGTCATTGATATTTCCACTTCCCTCCCCTGAAGAGTGGTGAGCAAGCAAATGCTGAGGCGCCTGCAATCTCTACAGGGAAGCCTTGATATAGGAGTTATTGCTGAAGTTAAATCTCAGGAAATCTCCTCACAACCGTTCCCTCATAAGACAGCGGCCCTGTTTGAAAAGTGAATTTCAAGCTTAACCAAAAAAATCACCGTAATAAGAGGGCTGAAAACTGAATCCTTCCACTTCCTTATAGACCACAAGGGAGATGCAAACCATGCTGGAAGGATCCTCCCAGTGAGATGAAAGACAACGGGCCTTAGCCAGGCCCCACCCCGGTGCAGCCTACACCAGGCCACCAACACGTGCGATCAGTGCACAGCTGTGGGCTGGCTTTGGAGAGAGACCCCGTCTCACAGCCCGTCACTTAGAGGTCATAATATTTGGGTGTCTCTTCCCTCTGAACGGAATAAAACCTGCAGATAGTTAAAAGAGAATGAAAGTTCTGTTTAATGCAATGGAGTGGAAGGAAGGGTAAAAGGGAGTTGATGAGAACCAAATGTCTCCCATATGGTTCCACACGGAGCTGCTGGAGGGCCATATAAAAAATTAATCCAACTCATATAATTCTGCTCAAAGCCAAGTATGTGCACATAATGAAAATGCAGCTCAAATATGACACATCTGGGTTTCTTGACAACATTGTGGGATGCAGCGTTAATCTTAATAGCTGATTCTTAAGCTCACAATTTATTGTGTGTTTTTCCCTTACATTTAAGGCCTGGCATAGTTAGGAATGGAAGACATGTCTCTTCCCATCTTAGAGAGTAAAAGGATTTTGAAAATTTACCATCCCTCCAAGTGGTGATATCAATTTCTTATATTAAGGTCTACATTTAGCAATTACGACATTCCCATGTTGCAAGAGAGAAGTAACAAAGCTTTGTAATCCATTAATAGTACATTCTGCAAAGTTCAAACTCCGTTTTCTGCCCTTTGTTTTCAGCTAAGTAGTTGGGATGGCAAGATTTTCAAGAAATGTTTGTACAGATAATTTTAGTAAAAACAAACAGCAGAAAGAATGGGACTTAAAAGAGATCAGATGTGGAAGCAGGACAACTCTTAAAGGCATACTAATTCCTATTTCATTTGTCTTTCTCTAGAAAGCATATGCAGAATGAAATGAATCAAGTTGTAGCATGAACCAAGTAAATAATTCAAGGTCTTTATGCCAAAATAGATACTACATCGAGGCACACACTGACATTGATTTATTTAACATTAGGGTTTGTGCCAATCAGTTCTACAGATTTGTGACAAAATATGATCCTCTCTCCAAGAGGGACTGAGAGCTTTGCAGGGGGTTTAGCCTGTAGGGAAAAGGCCATGATTCAGTGTTAAATATTGGGTCTTCCAGATTATAAACATTTAAAGGTGTCTGGCTAATCATTTCCTCATATTTTTTCCCTAACAATGTTTTAAGTCTCTATTGGAGCACTTTTCCCACTCAATTATAACTGTTTATTTGCCTTTTTTCCTTATTAGACTCTGAGCATCTTTTTTTTTTTTTACTGTGAGCATCTTGATGTTACATGCTGTTTTAGTCACCTTTACTGCCTCAAAATGCAGCAGAATGTTTATGACATAGTGGAGATTACTGAGCTAAGCCTGTATCTAGTGTGCCCCGTTTCACACTGGCTCTGGGTAGTGGAGGTTCAGAATTGATGGGACCCGAACCCTGCCTTGAGAGAGCTCACAATCCAGACGAGGCACACCTGGGCTGACAGCAACTGCAACACCATGCGCTAGTCCACTTCCAATGTTTTCCTGCACTATCGTGGGTATATAGGTAACACGGGGCCTTCGGGTATCCCTCGTTCCTTTACTCTCAATGGAGTATGTTTAAGTGAATGCAATGCTTGAGGTGGGTCAGAAAAGGACCTTTTATTTGGCTCTGGGCTTTTGCTTTTTTATTACCATTTTATTTTTTGCCCAGCATCATTTATCCCTTCTATGCCCTCTTCCATCTCCACCCCCCCCCCCCGCAGCCACCACACTGTTGTCCATGTCCATGGTCCGCCCACCTGCTCTGTATCTAGGAGTCTGTCTCTATTTTCCTTGGTAGTTCGGTTTGTTCATTAAGGCTCACATATGATTGAAATCATGTGGTACTTGCTGTGTGTTTTGAGGATGCTAGTTCAACGGGGAAGAGCAGGAATATAAGAACTAATGGAACATCTGAACAGCTCTACCTCAGAAGCAATTAAATTAATTAATAAATAGCAAATAAAAGTATGAGAGCCTGGGGATGAGAAAAATTAGGAAGCAGCTTTGCCTAGAGATTAGGCCGAGGGCAGTTTCTAAAGGACCTAAGAAAGAAGGCCAGAAAGATGTACAATCATGATGTAGTGATATTACAGGTAAGGAAGCTGTAAAACTGCCTCCCACTGGGGCCTGCAGGCACGATTACTAGGAAAACATAAAGGTAAAAAATAAATCTACAAATAGCTCTAATGGGTTGTAAAACTGAGGAGCCCAAAATTTCATCCAGTGGCATTTGGGTTTCCCCAGACAGGACCCCGAGTTCCCATCTCTGAGGAGGTACACCCTGCCTGAGCCCAGTCCCACAGGCCGAGTTAGCTATGTATAAGCTGTAGCTGGTAATTCCTCAGAGGCATCTATTTACACGTGTTGCTATACATGGGCACTTCTAAAACTGTGCCTATTTATTTTGTTCTGTTCTTGAAGCTTGAGGCCTGATGTGGAGCCCGCAGAGAGGACCTGCAGAGAAGGAGGGCGCTGCAGGCCCTCGCCCGTGTTGAAGGGGTGCAGAGAGAAGGCTGCAGCAGGGCTGAGGGGGTTTTTCCAGGGGACTGTTTGTGAGGACTGAGTGGTGACTGGCAACCGTGAGAACCCCGGAAACAGGTGAGAGGGTATTTTCAAGGGGCATGAAGATTGCATTAACAATAAGTGACAACGAGAGTTACTTATGCCCGTGTGGCCTTGGTTTTTACAAGACTGGTGAGACCTGGTGACATTTTGGTTCATTGTGCTACTTCACCCATAACACTGAGCTCCCCTTTACCCGCTGTCACGGCCCTCACGCCCCAGGACCTTGTTCTCGGGCTTCCTCTTTGACTCGTGTTTCTTCATTGCTCTTGGGACATCCGTTTATTCTTGGCAGGTGGGAATATTTGACTCTGGGGGAATCTACGAATTCTTATATGCATTTTATTTAGGTCAGACCTCAACTCATTTTTTTCTTTATAAAACATTTCCATCTCTATATGTTTTTGAAATGATAAAGTAAAAACATGCTTACTGTAACTAATCAAATAATACCATAAAAGATGTAAAAAGGCAACACTAATCTTCTCCCTCCTGTGCTGGCTCCAAACCTCTAATCCCACTCCCACTGAGATAACCAACATTGACATGTAGTGTGTATTACTCACCATTTCCCCTTGCTTATATATATATGTACATACACACACACACACACACACATGTAGGTAATTTATTCATTTGTTTTTCTTACCAGCACAGAAGAACAGTGTGTATGTATGTGTGTGTGTGTCTTGCAACTGGCTTCTGCTTCTTTCACTTAACAAGGTAATTTGGATATCCTTACAAATCAGCAGGTATAGATATAAATTGATTTTTTCAGTCTATTCATGCACCTTATAGTATATTTTACACCATTCATACTGAATTTAGAACTGTTTTATTGAATATGTATTCAGAACAAGCTCACATTATAAATGTATACAGCTTAGTGATTTTTTTCACAGTGAACACGTTTAACCTCAACCCAGGTGGAAAAAAAAAATACAAGTGTTACCCTCAGACCCTCACAGTCAACACCATCCTCTACCCAATGTTTACTATTCTCACTTCTGACATCATAGTTTTGCCTTTTTAAATTTTACCTAAAGGAAGCCATCAGTATGCATGCTACTATGTCTGGCTTCTTCCATTCAACAGTATGATCATGAGTTTCACCCATATTTTTGCATTATTGATTCTCTTTGCTGTATAGGAAGGAATCTAGTAAACACATACAACATGATTTGGGTTGTGTCCAGTTTAGGAGCTGATACTAATAATGCCACTATGCACCTCAAAATATAAAAGCCTCCCCAAAACTAGTCTCTTATGTATCAAAAAATAACCTCTGTCAATGCTCTTGCTTCTACCACTGGTATCAGAAGTCTGTTTTGAAATTAAAAGTTGAAGTTTGAGTGACATGTTTCTCGGCATTTCTGAAATATCAAGGACAATGTGAGTGGAATGTTCTAGCTGCCTGGACTGAAAGCCAGAGCCTCATGTTTCATGGAAGTGCAAGTGGAGATGATTGAAAGGCACTGCCAGGCACTGGCAAACACTTCAGCAGCAGCGTGCAACAGTGCTCTAGCAGTGACGAACGGCAATGGGGACTTACGCTCTGTGCGTCACAATCCGAACTAGAGGCCAACAGAGGTTATAGCCAGAAGGACGTAGAAAGAATTGTTGGAGAATGTCAATTTGTCCAACAGAAGATGAGAAAAGGCAGAGAATGTGGAGTCGGGGTGGAGGAGAGAGGCTAAGAAGAAAAGTTGAACCAGGAAATTGGGAAAGGGGAAGAGAGGTGATTCAGCAAGGCATAAAATAGCTAACAGGTTTTTAAAACATAGGAATGGATATAGGTGAAGGTGGTCAAAAGATACGAACTTCCAGTTGTAAGATAACTCAGTCCTAGGCGGTCATGTACAGCATGGGGACTATAAGTTAACAATACTGTATTGTATATGTGAAGGCTATTAAGAGTAGATCTCAAAAGTTCTCATCACAAGAAAAAAAATTGTAACTGTGGTGATAGATGTTAACTAAATGTATTGGGGTAATCATTTCATAATGAATTTATATATATGAAATCATTATGTTGTATACCTAAAACTAATACAATGTGATATATATATATATATATATGGAATGGATAAATCCAGTATTAAGTGGTTTTCAGTGCTTTGATTATGCCACTTTCGATATCACTGAATTCAGTTCATCTTTGTTATTTGCGGATTCCATATTTGCCAATCACCTACTTGCTAAAATGCATTTGTAACCCTGAAGTCCACAATAGAGGCCTTTTAGCAGTCTTTTGCTGATATGCACAGAGCAGTGAAAAATTTGAGTCACACAAAGTGCACATTCCCAGCTGAGGTAGAACATGGCAACCTTCTGCCTTCTTGTTTCAGCTCTCACACTGAAATAGGTGTCCTTTCGCTATTTACTGTCACATTTTCTCACTTTTGTGCTTTTGCTGGTGAGTCCACTGTTTGCAGCAGCTCCAGGCACAGTGCCGCCGTGTAGTCTAGTGCTCCTGCCCACCCAAAGGCTGCAATGCACCTTAAAAAAATTTGTGTGTCAGATAAGCTTTGCTCAGGCATGACTTACAGTGCCACTAGCCATGAGTTCAATGCTTATGAATCAAAAATCTATATTAAGTAATGTCCCTTTAAGCAAAAACACACATAAGATTTGCACTGATCATTTGGTAAAAATGTTGTGACCAAAGACTTGTAGGAACCTAACCCTGTATTTCCTCTAGAAGCAATAATTAAGTATTTGTTAATTCAGCATTCGCAGTGACCGTATAGAACATGACTACTGCAAATAACAAAAATAGATCGCATTTCATGAAATCTGCTGCATACAAGGGTCCTGTGAGAGGAACTTTATACACCCATGAATAGAGGCAGGGGCATAAATTAGGAAAAGAGATGGAGCTGCATGTGAAATTAAGCTGGTGCAGCCAGGGACTGCACTCTTTGGTTGTGTGATGTTTGAACACCATCAGTTCTGTGTGAACAGGAAATCAACTAGGCCAGAACTTGATCCTGATAAGCAGTTAAAACATGGCTTTGTGTGCTCAAATAACCTCTTCAGAATGATAACATCTTTATCTGGAAGACGAACGGGTACCATCTAACATGAGGGAAAGTTGTCAGCACAAAAATGACAATATCTAGAAAGAATTAAGGATATTTTCTAGAAGAACCGTATTATGATGGACTTAATTGTTGCCAGATAGAATACAATATAATAATGTTCAGTTAAAAATTGTATATAACATGTTATATAAATTCCGTCTTTAAAATCAATTATGAGATTCATATCTGCAAGAGGAACATATAATTAAGGGGAAAATAAGTTTATCTTTTTAACTTTTAAAATACATAACTGGAGTACACAAATAGCCTAGCACACAAGAGTAGCATTATTTCTATCAGCTTCTGCAGAAGCACAAAATCTAGTGATTATGCCACTGTTTTATTCTCTTATCAAATATAAAATGAAGGTCAAAAACGAAATGAAAAAAATATAATGTATAAATGAAACTTCAGCATATGGCCAGTTCTCCCTCTGAAAAATTCATTATGTTAGCATGTTCTGGGTTTGTTTTTTTTGTTTGTTTGGTTTTGGTTTTTTGTTTTGCTTTGTTTTGTTATTTGCTCATTTTTGCATTAAAACCAGATTCTAAAAGAAACCAACAAGATAATATGCTATGATATTATTAAAGGAATGACATTGCCCATTGAATACCATTTAGCTTGAATCAGTGGTAGTATATTAATTTCTCCCTTTTTAATGCACACTTTAGCTAGCACATGACCCATACCACGAACATCAGTTACACCCCAGGGACCAGACATTAACAGCATGTGCTACGAGTGGTTTATTTTACAATTGCTGTGAAATAAAAGCTGAAGGAAATGAGCCACTGGTGAATTACTTGCCAGCAAAAACAACAATATTTGTATCACTGCTGAAAAACTGCCTCCAAAAGGGGGGGGCGCAGGCAGAGGTTTTCCTGTATTGTTCACACAGAAACGCAGAGATAGAGGAGTTTGGGAAGTAAGCAGTTAAGACTGTGAAGTTCTTTATTGCAGTTGAACAGAATATATTTGAGTAGCTGAGATCCTATATCATAGCTAATTAAAGCACGTTTGGGACACACACACACACAATCACACAAATAAAATAATAAAATAAAAATTATTTCCAAATGAACTACAGTCCATCAGATTTTTTTTCTCACAAAAGAAACACGACTTCAATCTTTCCATGTAGGTGATCTTTACAGAGCAATATGAAAGAAGAAAATTAAAATCTCAAGCAGGGTTTTTCACAGAGACGATTTATCCTTGTTTTTGTTCTTTTTTTAAATTTAAGAACATTGCTTCTTGCATATTGCTTTCCTACTAAACTCAGTATCAGAAATATTTATGCTCTCATAGAAGATATGCAAACAGACTCAGATATTTTACTATACTTATAAAATAAATAATTCTAACAATGTAATCCATACACAAGGGCATTGTCTGCATTGAAAAGATTCCCTTGATTTATTTAAATACAAGGCTCAAATATAATATCAATTACTCCCGGCTTCTCGTTCTAAACTGGATTTAATCTGTTAACCTCTCACCTTCCTTTAAAGAGAGTCGGAATGAGCAACAAACATGAAAGAAAATGGGGTTTGCAAGACTAAAATGACACAACGCGATACACTGAAAGCAAGTAGGCCCGTTAATTATCCTGCTTACAGGTTTACACACACACACACTTTTATCTATGATTAACTGGAGTGTACGGCTGTTGTTCCTTTTGCTGAAAGGTTTGACCTTTTACTTAAGTCCAATCTAACACAAGGAAATCATTATTCATTTCTCTCCCACTCAAAGTCTAGATGCAGATTTGAAAATGTTATTTATTGTCTGGCTGTTAGTCTTTAACGTGCAGCAGTTATTACTAAAAGAGACAGCTGGCTGCATCGACCTATCCTTTACTGCCCCCAAGGCCACGCATACCTAATTCAAGGATATCAGATAATGGTATGTGGCATGATTTACATGTAGAGAATTCAGAATTCATTGTGAGCCTATTTATAACTGCGGCACCTTCGATAGAGAAGATGATTTAATAGAGGTTGTAAGGGTTTTCTGACAAGAGGCATTAATATTAGAACCTTTTCCCGAGTGCTGCAAACAGTGGTGCAGGGATGTAGCTCTCCGGAGTTATTTTTCATTGGCGACCCTTTTTCCGTTCATTAGCACTTACATTCCTGGGGTTGGGAAGCCACTGTTTTAACTCTAATTTGTATGTAATGAGCATATTCGATGCAAGGAGACTATCCTTCATTAACGAAGCTGAAAAAGAGGCTGGTAACTCTGATGAAAAAGAACATCTAGTCTCACGGAAATTTAACAGGTCCAGTTTTTGCAGATGGTATTTGGAAAACCAAGGGTCTGCTCTCTAGAGAGGGTCAAGGTGGATGATAAAAGTTCTGTAATGTCTTTTCAAAAGAGTTAGGAACAGGCTGATGTCTTAGCCAATACATCTCCCTTCAATAAAACTAACTCTACTGGATGAGCCTGCCTCTGGTTATTGCTAAGAACATACAGGCAGCCTATTTGCTTACACAGATGCTGCATTGCCAATTACTTCAGAAGGCATTTTGGGATGGTTCGAGACGCATTTCATGTGAAAACTGAAGCACACACATACACAATACCATTTATGTAACACATGAGAATTAACCACACATTTGAAAATGCAGTTTAATGGAGCATGTTATCAAAGAAGTCTTTTTTTTTTTTTTAAAGATTTTTAATTGATTTTTAGAGACAGGAAGAGAGAGGGTAAAAGAGAGAGAAACATTGATTCAAGAGAGAAACATTGATCAGCTGCCTCCTGCATGCCCCGTACTGGGGTCAAGCCCCACAACCAGGGCATGTTCCCTGAGTAGGAATTGAACCAGCAACCTTTCAGAGCCTGAGGCGATACCCAACCAACTGAGTCACATCAGCCAAGGTAAAGTCTTATTTATTGATAAGATCTGGTTTATAATAGTTGAAACAAATCAGCACCTTTGGTGTTGCATTATATTTTTAATTTGAAATGTAAAACTAGTGTTCTATTTCAAAGAACAGTTTTCACATGAAATGCACCTATAAATACTAGAACTGGTCAGCATTTATTTTGAAAAGCATGCATATATTATGGCTTTAGGGGTCAAGGTTCATTTTGGGACAAAATATTTCCTCTAGATGACTAACAATTCAAGTTTAAGCTTTAGAAACCCTAGATGCCATAATGAATGGCTTATATGTACCAGGTTGAATATTTTGTTTATTACACTTTAGAAAAAGATTCTAAAATCTGAATTTGAGTCAACAAACTTATTTTTTTAGTTTCTCATATTAATCAGTCTAACCTATTTATAAAATTTATTCATCATTTATTTTAAAAACCATCTTTCAAGAGATCTTCTAATAAAATAAAAGTAGTCAGTGGAAAATAATGTTCCTAGTACACCCATTATCCTAAATCCAAGAACTTCCAGCACTATCCCTGTTTGCGGGGCTGGTTTTTGTTGTCACTGCACTTATACACATCTGAGGGTCTTCATTTGGTTGTCTGGAATTAAGGCAGTGGAGATAAAGCACAGAATTCAGACCATACAAGCCCTATTCTGTTTAAACCAATGGGAAATAAGACACTCTTAAGTTCGTTCGGCTCATAACAATCGGTGACAATATGCCTTCCTGAAAAATCAGAGTTGGATCTACTTCATACTGTTTATAAACTATCACTTCAGTTGCATTTTTTCCAAGAGGCTAAAAGGCAAACACAACAAAGACTATCGAAACTAAGGCAGATGGTATGATCCTGTATTCTTGGACTTACATCAAACCAAATGAAATCATAATTAAGTTATTGTGAAGGATACAAATCCTGTGGTGTAGATGAGTGAGTGGTTTCCTGTTCCTTCTTATTAACTTGCCATTAATCAATTTAAACTCAATGTGTAGGACAGTGCCTTCTCTCTCTTCAGGGTTTTTTTCTTGGTGGGGAGAGGAGGTCAACAGGATATTGTCAGTGTTTTCAATGAATTTAAGAGAGAATTGTCAAAATGTGTGCTAACATTTGTGATAAACATGTAATATATTGAAAATAACAACTACTGACAGAAATATAAAGATAAGACTGTAACTGAGAGTTTATTTTCATTAGAGTGAAGAAATTTAGGGTGTTTCCCTTGATGATTTAAATAAGGTAGCCTGGGTAATTAATGCTCACTAAGCAACTCTGTGTTCCATATACTTCCTAAAATCATCTCAAATGATATATATGAAAGAATTTAGAAAAAATTTAGAAAACCACATGTCGCTTTAGAAATATAAGATACTATTATACTATATCTTTTTTTAGAGGTATAGAAATAAACCATAAATAAGGAAGTAACAATTATATTTCTTCAAAATTTAACAAAGAAATGCACCCTACCAGATTAATCACTAAACTTGGGGATCTGAAGTATTTACAATCTAAGAGTTAATTTAGGGTCCAAGGAAACCCTATTAGAGTCTTGGAAGGTACATGTTTCCAAAGTAAAATAAGAATGCATTTGTTACACTTGCATGAAGATGTGGAAATAAATTATTTTCATGATGTGTATAAAATGTTTTATGCTTCACAATACAGGAGGTATATTTTTCATTTTCCAAAGAGATGACAACTGGGTTTATTCCTCTCAAAGCTTGGCACACTAATTTTTCTAGGTTGTCAAGTAAAATAATTATTTTCAACAATATGGTGGTAAAGCTTCTCCTTAGATAATTTTATAATTTTGCTTTTAAAAGATCAAGAAGCTATTCATTAGAGAACGAACAATCTAGGACAGCGGCTCTTTCTATCAAAAGATAAAATTCCACCTTAGCCAGTTTGGCTCAGTGGTTACAGGGTCGGCCGGTGGACTGAAGGGTCCCGGGTTTGATTCTGGCCAAGGGCATGTACCTAAGTTGCAGGCTTGATCCCTGGCCCCAGGTTGGGGAGCATGCAGGAGGCAATTAATCAACGTGTCTCTCTCACATTGATGTTTCTCTCTCTCTCTCTCTCTCTCTTTCTCTCTCCCTCCCTCCCTTCCACTCTCTCTGAAAAACAATGGAAAAAATATTCTCAGGTAAGGATTAAAAAAGAAAAAAAAAATTCCAATCAGAAAGAAGCCACCTTACACTATTTCTTAAGGCATTCAAAAAAAGTACTGTGTGCAGAAAAAAATAAAAAGCAAAGCTCCACATACACTAGTTTAGAGCCTCACATATATAGGCATTTGATAAACACTCTCTAATTCAGTAGTTCTCAGACAGGGGAAAGAGGAGAGGCGCAGAACAGGAATTCTGCACCCCTCCCCAGGGACAAAATTTATTTACCAACATCTGGAAACACTTCTGGTTGTCACAACTTGAGAAGAGGACCCAACTGGTGATGGTAGGTTTCTACTAGCATCTAGTGAGTTGTATCTAGGAATTTTGCTGAAAATCCTATAATCCCAGGATGGGCTCTACAACAAAGAACTTTTTAGCCCAAAATGTCAATAGTGTCAAGACTCAGATGCTCTCCTTTAATCGCATGTAACACTGTACATTGGGAAAGCTGGGTGGTGGGTACATGGAGCCTCTATTTTTGCAGCTTCTTGTGAGTCTATCATTATTTCAAAATGAAAGTTGTTTTTTAATGTGCTGGTCGGACAGAAGTGGGAGCACTAAGAGTGAATGACTCTGGCCCAGGAGAGCGGCATTGGCAACGAGAAGAGCTCTGAGAATCAGCTCCCAGGAAGCTGATGCGCAGAGCCAGCAAAAATGTCTCAAAGGAAGAAGCCACATCAAAGGGGAGCCTGGATGATGTACTGAAAGCCAAAGGAAATAGATTTTCACGCACACGTAGGAAGTGATCAACACCATCAGCCGCCGAACGGGGAGGCACGGTAGCCTGGTGTTGAAATGAACACTGAACTAGGAGCAGAGGGACAAAAGGAAGTCAAGGCAGCAAGTGAACTCTTCCAGGAAACTTAACCGACAGGAGAAAGAGAAAAGCCACACCAGCAGAATAAGTAGAGGCAAAGGGAAGAGTTTAAACTTGGTTTAGGACAGAGAAATTAATACTTTAAAATGAGGAGTCCTGTAAGGAGGGGGAGAGTTTGCAGAGTCAAGAAAAGGAGACAATAAATGACAGAGGAGATGCCAAAAAAGGGGCAAAGGAGCAGGGATCAAATGTTCAGACAGAAAGTTCAGAGTCTCTTTCTAGTTCACATGACTAAATATGACTAAATGTGATCAAATCAGAGACACAATTTTTTGAATTTTGAAAAGCATTATAGATAGCATTAATAGTTACTATTGGGCTTTATGATTAATAGCATTTTTACAAAACAATACAAGGCTAGATTTAATGAATCAAAACTGAAACTGAGCTTTATAATTATGCTTCACCTGAAGGCATATGATTCTTATTTGAAAGTCTAGTGAAGGTAATTGCCTGTAAGCCATAATGACAAATCTTGTTGAATATGTGCTGACTTATCACCCTAAAACTAAATAACAGGATGAATAATTTTGCTTTCCTCTACATACTTTTTAGTCTTAAATTTGTAAATATGTATACACATTAAGAATTTTTAAATAAAACTCATTTTATATTTTATTTATTTATTTTTCGTGTAGCCAATTGTTTATTTACAGACAAAAGGACACATCTTAGGTAAACAGAAACCTCTCTTCTCAAAAAAAAAACACAAAGGAAAAAAGTTTGACTCATCACGGCTTTGAGTGAAGTCTTATAAAGAGTAACTCTTAATATATGTGACTCATAAAGAACAAATATACATTAAGAACAAGAATGAGAAACACCCTAGTCCTGTGGTGAGTCTTGGTCACAAATATATATAAAGTATATTCACTATTTTATATGCAAAAAACTCATTTTATATTTAAATGACATTAAAAATAAATAGGTTATATATTAAAGTCTTTTAAAGCTAGGAATCACTCTTTAGTAAAGAAGATATTTAACACTAAGATTCATTCAGTAATAAAGTGATGATAAATGGCACTTTTGTATAAAGCCAAGCTTGTTGACATTAACCTTATTTGAAATACATACGTCACCTGCATTTCTGATATGCGTAATAGACCAATGACTGGTAATGAAACAAAACAGTGTCAAGGAATGAAAGTTGTATCTTCACTTGAAGCATTTAAAAGTCATCAAATCTGGGAAAATAGCTAAAAGTATTTTTCTGACAAGAGGAAAGACAAAAATTTGAATGATCAGGGGAGAGAAGGCTTTCTTATTTTCATTTATTTGGGCCAGAGCTTTGAACCACATTTTCTGCACGAGTTCATCTTATCTAGCATCAAATATATCAAGGTCATGTATGATATGGTAGCAAATATACATGAAAATTTATACAGAAATTCTAGAAGGAAACATACTAGACTCTTAACCATAGTTATCACAGAAAAGAGAAAAATTAAGGGAGGGGTCTTAGATGAAATTTTATTTTTACTCCATATATTTCTATATCATTTTCACTTTTTCTCTAATAAGCATGTGTTCATGTTTACTTGTATAATTAAATAAATAAATGTATAAAACTTTAAGAAGAAATTTTTGTAAAAATATTTTTATTGATTTTTAGAGAGGAAGGGAGATGGAGAGAGAGAGAGAAACATCAATGTGAAGGCACAACATCAATCGGCTGCCTCCTGCATGCCCCCACCAGGGATCAAGCCTGTGCCCTGACCAGGAATCAAATCAACAACTGTGCATGGGACGACGCCCAAACAACATAGCCCCACCAGCCAGGGCAAGAAAAAATTTAAGACAAATTTTGTAACCAAACATCATCAGACCCACAAAATTGTGGGTAAAACTAAAATATTGTTTAAGACTGAGATTTGAGGTAGTTTGTTATACAACTATAGATAATTAAGACATTGTGTTTAAAGGGTCTTTACTTCTTTTCCTTGCACTTTCTAGTTTTTCTACAGTGATCATATAATTTATTGGCATGCAAATAAATTATAAACTGGAGGAATTATTTTGGTCTAAGTGAAAAGGCTGAGAGAGGATAGAGTAGTTTCCAGTAGGAAAGCATTCCACAAAAACAATAAAGTTGGATGGATAGATAGATGATAGATATAGATAGATGATAGATAGATAGATAGATAGATAGATAGATAGATAGATAGATAGATAGATAGATGATAGATAGATAGATAGATAGATAGATAGATAGATAGATAGATAGATGATAGATAGATAGATGACAGATAGATAGATGATAGATAGATGATAGATAGATAGATAGATAGATAGATAGATAGATAGATAGATAGATAGATAGATAGATAGATGATAGATAGATAGATGATAGATAGATAGATAGATAGATAGATAGATAGATAGATAGATGATAGATAGATGATAGATAGATAGATAGATAGATAGATAGATAGATAGATGATAGATAAATAGATAGATAGATAGATAGATAGATAGATAGATAGATAGATAGATAGATGATAGATAGATAGATAGATAGATAGATAGATAGATAGATAATAGATAGATAGATGATAGATAGATAGATAGATAGATAGATAGATAGATAGATAGATAGATAGATAGATAGATGATAGATGATAGATAGATAGATGATAGATAGATAGATGATAGATAGATGATAGATAGATAGATAGATAGATAGATAGATAGATAGATAGATAGATAGATAGATGATAGATAGATGATAGATAGATGATAGATAGATAGATAGATAGATAGATGATAGATAGATAGATAGATAGATGATAGATAGATAGATAGATAGATAGATAGATAGATAGATAGATAGATAGATAGATGATAGATAGATGATAGATAGATAGATAGATAGATAGATAGATAGATAGATAGATAGATAGATAGATAGATGATAGATAGATAGATAGATAGATAGATAGATAGATAGATAGATGATAGATAGATAGATAGATAGATAGATAGATGATAGATAGATCTTTTAAACGGTCCCTCTGATAGCTATGGAAGCAGTGAGAATTAGAAGGCTAAAATTTTGTACAAGGGAGAAACTCTAGATGTCGAGCTAATGATTTGCAAGTATGTGTTCCCTGAGGAAATCAGTTGTTGACATTGAGCATGTGCTATAGGCTGAGAATCTGGGCGTGGTGGCCCAGGTAGAGGGTCCCTCTTGGGGACAGTTAAACCAGCAGAGCTTTTGGTGGTGCTATGGGAATGGAGTGATAAAACTGGAAACTTTGAAAAACCTCAACACACAGCTAGTTTTCCCCTCAAGCCATTTGCTAAATATTGAAGTAGAGTACATTCGGATGCTTTAGAGAGATACTGAAATATCTGAAAAATGGAGGAGAATTTTATTTAATCTGCTGGCGTACAGAAGGCAAAATCTCGCCAAGGTGGTAATACTTATGTACATGCCAGATGAAAACCCTGGGGGGGCAGTGAACAGACTACCTATAGCTGCATTTCCTTTGGTCTTTACCAATTCTGAGCATAGGACAGGACCTGAGAGTTAAAACAGAGGAACATTGGTGGTCAATAGAGCTTAAATGAAAACCTGAAGGCTAGATACTGTATTCCAGGTAAAGGCTAAGTTTCTCAGAGTGCATAACAATTGAACACAAACTACAGGCTGCTTATAAGAAATACGTCTTAAATATGAGACCAACCAAGTGGTAAGCCTAAAATGGAAAAATATACCATATATGTGCTAACCAAAAAAAAGCTGCACCAGCTATACTAATATCAGATAAGGTAGATGTAGGCATAAAAATAAAAACCCTAAAGGAACAAATATTTTATCATGATAAGGTGGTCAGCACAACAGTAAGATATAACAATTTTAAATCTTTATGTTCCCAATAAAACATCTTTAAAATGCATTAAGTAAAAACTGACAGAATGTTAAGAGGAAAAATAGATACATTTAAACTTGAATGAAGACATTAACAGACTTCTTGTAATAGCTAATAGAACAGGCACACTAAAAACAATTCATAAGGATATATAAATTAGCACTAACCACATTAACAACATGGACCTACCCAACACATGTATTGAACAGCACCTAACAATGACAGAATTTATGTAATTTTTAGAATTACTTTCATATGAATTTTCTTTTCAGAGTTTAAGCCTATAAGACAATACACAAAAGAGGATATTCCAATGGCTAACAGACACAAGAAAACAAAGATTTGGCTCATTAGTCATTTGGGAAATGCAAATAAAACATGAATGCAGCCCGGCCAGGATGGCTCAGTGGTTGAGCATTAACAAGGTTTGATTCCCGGTCAAGACACATGCCCAGGTTTGGGGCTCAGCCCCCAGCAAGGAGCATGCAGGAGGCAACTGATCAATGACTTTCCATCACTGATGTTTCTATCTCTCTCCCGCTCCCTTCCTCTCTCTGAAATCAATAAAAACATATTTTAAAGGGGGGCAAAGCGAACGCAGTATCTCTGTATACATCCCAGGAGGGTTAAAGTGAAAATGAGAGCCAGTGTCAAGTGTTGGTAAAGAAAAACATGCCCGGCCAGGTGTGGCTCAGCGGTTGAGCATCGACCTGGGTTGCCGGCTTGATCAATGACTCTCTCATCATTGATGTTTCTATCTCTCTCTCTCCCTCTCCTTTCCTCTCTCTGAAATCAATGGGTATATATTAAAAAAGAAAGAAAGGAAGGAAGAAAAACGTGGAGCAAATGGGACTCTCACATAATCTGGAAAATTGTTTGGCTGTATCCACTAAAGTGGAACATATGAATACATTATTACTCATCAATTCTATCCCTAAGTTTGCATGTCTCATCCCCAACCCCCCAGGTACCAAAAGAAATGCATGCAAATATTCACCAGCAAAGAAAGTATAACATTTATAAAAGCACCTTTTGCAATAGCCAAGAACTGGGAAAACAGCCCAATATCCATCAGCAATATAATGAATATATAATTGGTAGCATACTCACAATGGAATACTAGGCAATGATAAGAATGAATGAACTATAGCGACATACAACATGGATAAATCTCAAAAACGTAATGTTGGGCAAAACAGATCAAACAACTGAGAATAAATACTGCCTAGTTCTATTCTAACAATAGGATAGACATGGACACGTACAACCCAGATCCTCTTAATGGAGCACATGCTGTTTCAGCTGCAGGGAGTGCAGCGAGCAGACAGCCTCCAGCTGTCAAACCCTTCAGGAAGCTCCTCACCCACATCCAATGGCTGGCGGAGGCAAGGATATAAAAGCCTGGCAATGTGGGCCCAAGGCGGTTTAATTCTGATCAGCCATGTTATTTTCAGTGTTCAGTGGGGGGCAGGCTGAGACTGGCCATTCAGCTTGGCAGCTCTCCCTCTCCCTCTGCAGCATATGATGTCAAAACAGGTAAAACTCATTTATGGTATTAGAAGGCAGGGCAGTGGATATCCTTGGGTTGGTCGTGGAAAGAATTATGCTTGGAGGGAGGCAGGAGTGGGACTTCTGTGGTGCTGGTAATATTCTGTTTCTGAGGTCTGTTTCACCTTGAAATTTTACCAAGTTGTATAACTATAATTTGTGCATTTTTCTGTATGTATGTTATACTCTGATAAAATGTATAAATATTCATTATACTTTATAATACATGTTATACTATGATAAAATGTATAAGTAAACATATGTATAAGTGCTTTTGTACATATGTTATACTTTGATAAGATGTTCACCAAAAGATTACTATAACTTCATAATTAATTAAAAATACTGGATTGAAGATTTTAAAAAGATAGGGGTCAGTCATTCACTCATTCACTAACTACTCTGTGACTGGATAAGTCTCTTAAATTCCCTGAGCCCACAATTCCTCAACTATAAGAAGTTGAAAACAACCAATTGATTCTTATCTATAAGTCATTTTAACATATATTTTTTTTATTTTCCAGTCTCATAACTGTTCTGGGTAATGGATAAATTGAGCTTTGTTACCCCCATTTTTCTGATGGTGCAAACACCTCTGTAAAGATTTGGATTTTGCTGGAAGTTACCAAGTCAGTGGGTTGCTGAGCCAGCTTTAAAACCCAAGTTTTTTGGAGCTGGTGCCTTCAACCTCAAAGCAAAACATGGTGTTCCAGGAAGTATGCAATTAAATGTGCTAATGGCAGTAACTGTTTAGGAAGATTTAGTACCGAAAAAGGTGAGAGAAAATGTTTAGAAGATAGGGGAAAGGCTGATTCTCAACGATAGTTAAAAGAGAATTCAGACTTCAAGGTATAAAAGAAAAACTAAAATTACTCTAAATAAATAGCCTAATGGAATAAAAAGCTAGTGGGTAAGAGAGGAAGAGGTAATGAAAGTCTGCTTTAGGCTATGGGAGCCATAATACTTGTGAAACAAATCTTATGATTCAATGTTCTATTTCTGTCATTTCATTATAATTATAAGACATGATCCCTTCAGAAGGAAAGGAGTGTTTCTTAGTAAACTAAATGTCATTCTGAAAATTCAGCACTTTCTTCAATGATATAACTCCTATACTTTGTCCTCCGGGATAAAACCATTAAATTCTGTTCAAATTCTACCATCAGAACCATACAAACAAACAAAAAAATTAAAAAAAATTCATGTCTTCCCTTTCTTTCAAAGAAAGGTCCAATATAAATTTGAGAAAAATATAAATTACACACCAACTTCCATCCAGCCTTCATCCTCACCATAAGCCCTGACTCCCTCACTTTGACTTATGGGCACATTTGTTTCTCTCAGGAATCTTTAAGGGACAGTTAGTTGGCCCAAATTCAGCTCAGTCATACTGCTTGCCAAGTGAGAACAGTCTCCAAGTGTGTCTTTCCATGTTTTGACACATGTCTTCTTTTGAATACTATATAGTTTATTATTCCTTGAGTCCTGGGAAAATGCCCACTTCTTGCTGCACTGTCCAGTTTCACTTCCGTCCTAAAATGTCCCTGGTTTGCCAAGTACATCAGTTAATTTGTAGGCCAACTCAATTAGATCAACCTGTCAGTTTTCTTAGAGTAATTAAATTCGTTGTTTGGGGTCATGTGGTACCAACATAGGTCAGGCTAAATCCAATATGTTATGCCCGTAAGTCGGAAGAAGCTGAAGAAATCCATCATTAGATTCTCATAAAACAATAAGATGCTATAAAGACCAAACCATGGGCAACTGATGCTTTCTCCTCAATTCCTGGTGACTCTCACCACCCTAAACATTTGGATTATATGAAATTCTTAGGTATAAATAGCAATTCCTCAAAAAACTATTCAATCACAGTGACATATTTTCTTTTACACATTCTCCACATAAAAAAACTAAACAATTAAACTGCCTATGAAGTGAACGGAGAAACTTATCAATCACAAAGCCACAGTCATTCATCAACATTTCAACATTTTTTAAGGCTTTACAGCAGTGAGTAGTTCTCAGACTTAAAAGGTCCTAATATTTCTTATGTAAAAACTTTAGAACTCTTTGCATCAGATTTTAATGATATGGCCCCCATTACTTTAGAAGCTAGTTGAAGTACCTGAAACTAAATTTTAAATTTTCTTTCATTTAAAATGTGTTTCTATTCCAAATAATTAATCCATTTGCACCAAAAAAGAGAAGGTAGGAAAAAATAGGAAATTTCTTTGAATAGAATCTATATTAATATTTCAACCATAACATCGTTTTAAGTCTGACACTTTCCTTTCCATTTTTTCATTTCATCATCAAATCAAATAACCATAAGTTTCATTTAATCATCATTGCACAATGCAATGAATTATGAAGCTAGGAAGTAAAAAGAAACATTTTTTTTTTACCAAAAAAACCATGATACTAAGGCACTGTTTAATTGAATCCTCGACAGAATCTTTCTCTTCCCCTCACCACCCCCCCGCCAAACCTTTCCACATACTCTGCTGGTTCAAGAAAACAAGTGGCTAAAAAAAGCCTTTTCTGTCAGGATGTCAGATAACTCATGGCTCACAGTGATTGGTGATAATACATCGCCTTGAATGGTAAGGAGGCACATGACAGAGATGAAGCAATGTATTTCAGAAGGCTGCAAAGGCATAAATTCAGACTTCAGGTAATGGGGAACCATAACATGTCGTCATGCAGGCCTGAAATGGAATGATATCGTGCTTATGAAATGTGCTGTAATAGTGAGTAGAATAGTGACAGATGATGCAATGCACAGCGCCTAGCGCGACACGGACAGGACCCCAGCACACCACTCCCAGGACAGCTGCGTGGAAGGCGTCTCCCTGACGCACCCATCAGAGTAGCTTCATAGAGTATGGGCTGCAATGTCCTTGCCAGAAAGCCTGGCGTGGTGCTGCTCACAGCTTTGCTCAACTGTTATTGATCTACGGTAAATGTTTGCGCATTCATGTGTGAAGTTCAAACCTTTATTCAGATCTGGGCATATTTTTCTGATATTTCAACTCATTACTCCAGACTTCCCGAGCCGCGGAGGGCAGACACAGCTGCACGTTGCCTATTGCAATGCCGGGACCTGCGGGGTTCTCCTCCCAAGCTGCTGAACAGAGAGGTGTGGAGGCTGCTCGCCCCGACACATCTTGTGTTTGTGCAGCTTCATTCTCAACGGAGAGTTACAGAAAATGAGAACTCACAAGATAAGCTTCTCCTTTAGACTCACTTGCTGCTTATGGTATTGGCAAGCACCCAGACATCATATGTGATCTTGAGAGGTGCTTTTCAAAGAAACAAAATATGTATATGTATATGTGTGTATATATATACGTGTGTGTGTGTGTGTGTATGGTTTATATCTGTGGCTATAGAAACGCTAAAATTACTATTGCTTTATAATCAGAACTCCAAACTATGTCTACCTTACTTCATCCACTGGGTTTCAATCCACAGATCTATTATTAGAGCAGTACTCATTTTTCTCTAATCTGCTCTGATGAACAGAAGGGTCATAATAACAATGTGATTTCGGAGACTTAGAGGACCTGCTAGCTTTACCCCTTTCAAAATTCCTCCAGCCAGCTGATTTCTGATTTAAGAAAGCCATGATTAGTAATTAATTGCTTTGTCTAATGTTTATTTCTTGGTAGTATATAAATTTCAAAATACATAACAATTAAGCCTTACCAGTCATTTTTTTACTTAATATAAACAGGTTGGTAAAAATGTACCCCTGAGAGCAGGTGAAAGGCAGGCATTAAAAGACTACCTGTAATACACTACGTGGAGGACACTAGCTCTGGGGAGCAGGGACAACACCGAAGTAGGGCGTCCTTATATAGGTGGGAGAGTAAAGGTAGAGGAATGTGCATTTCAGGGATTCTGAACACAGTTTCTCTGTGATGCCAAATTCCCTGTTTCAGACCCAGTGGTTTGTTCTCTGGTTGGAAAGCTGTGTGTTATGAGAATCTCTGAAGATTCTGGCAGGCTTCACAAGGAGGTAAAAGAACTGACTTCAGGAATCGGTTTGCTGGACTCCCTCCTCTCTCAGACCAAACCCAAAGCTAGAGCTCAACAGAAGGAAAAGAAATAGATAGGTGGGTAGGTAGGTAAGTAGGTAGACAGATAGCTAGATAGATAGATAGATATCAACTGGCCTTTCAAAAATGACAGATCTTTTGTCTGTTTCTACCCAATAACACTAAGGAATTGTGGGATGCAGGTGAAATCTACAAAGTAGAAAGTATAAGTCCACAATTCCTCCTCCAGAATTGCTTAGAGATTTTCAAAACATAACATGGTGCTGATATTTGCCATGTGTGACACCACCAGTAAAGGCTAGGGTGGTTCTTCATTACCAAACAGTGTAATTTCTCCCTTGAAACATTTAGATGTTCATGCAAATTTGGTGTTCAAATGAATAAAAGATTATAAATAGGTTCACAGTAATTCAGGTCAGATTTTACCACCAAAAAACTTTGCCACATTTCTATGAAGAAAAAAAAGTGTGGGTTTGTTTTGTTTTGTTTTTTGCCCTTTTTGGTTTAAGAATCAAGGATAAGTGATTGTAGATTTTACCATAATTGTTTCTCATCAGTCTGGGGCTGGAATAATTGAGAATTTCTTCTATAGCATTTTTTCTGTAGCGTCAGCAGTCCCTAGTTTACAACATATGTGTCAAAAGTGTCCCCCAGGGGAAAAGGCGGATGTTCAGGTAACTGCTGTATGCCTCAGCCAGAGGTGCCTGGCGGGCACTTGCCAAAGCCTGAGTGAAGGAGGCTGGCAGGACAGCGTTTCTTCTACTGCTCTCCTCCAGGCCCATCTCAGGCAGAGCAGCCCTGCCCCTAACTAAAGATGCCATCTTCATTCACATGCCCTGCAGTGAGAGGCTTGGAGAGGAATGAAGGGCAGGACCAGCTGCCACCCTTCGTCTCCATGCTAATTGCCTTCAGGATTCTGCCTCTTTTATGTCTAGATGTAATTTTCTTTTTCCCTGCTTTGCACAGACATCATCTTTTTTTTTTTTTAATATGTTTTTCTTGAGTTCAGAGAGAGGAAGGGAGAGGGAGAGAGAGATAGAAACATCAAGGATGAGTCACTGATCGGCTGCCTTCTGCATGCCCCTTACAGGGGATGGAGCCTGCAACCCTAGCATGTGCCTTGACCAGAATTGAACTGTGACCTCCTGGATCCTAGGTCAACACTCAACCATTGAACCACACTGTCCGGGCCATCATCGCCTTGTAAGTTCCTGTCCCTGGGCACAGGAGTTTATAAAGAGAGTTACATCGTTGCCCACACTCCTTCTAGTCCAGCCTTTTGTTCACAATAACTATTCCCATTTCATCTAATGATGGACTTTTTGTTTTCACGCATCTCTAGCCCTACATCCCTAATTTCCTCCTTGATGTTTCTCATTGGATAATGCTTCCTCACTTCAAACTGAAGCTGAGCTCCTAATATTCTCCTTTAAACTGGCTGCCCTCCCGTCTTCTCTCTCCACAGCCAACTAGGCTTGAAATCTTAGAGGCATCAATGACTTCAACCCCTGTTTTGCCCACAAAATAGGAGGCAGTAAGGCCTGCTAGTTCTTCGTTTGGAATACATCTCCGCCCTTTTCCAGCCTATTTCTGAAGCTCAGACCGTTTTCCACCCATGCCTGATCCACTGTGGCACTCTTGTACAAGAGAACACCCACTCTACCTCCAAACAACACACCAGACTCAAGTGAATTTGACTGGAGCACTTTTTCCATTTTATCCTTGCTCTGTCTGGAATATTATAGCATTGCCAAATATTAGGAAAAAATGATATTTTTTTCTTTAATATGCTTTCATAGCCCTCTATAATACAAAATCATTCTGCTTTTTCATTCTTCTCTTCCAATCCTCTGCTACAGCTTTTCTATAGACACATCAGTCTCCTCACTGTTCCCAGGAAATCTCATAAACTTGTCAGCATCTACCCGTCCCCTTGGACGTGTTCATGCTGTTTGTCTGGTTCCAACCTGACTCCATTCATTCATTCATCAAAATTCAGCTCAAGATTCCTTTGTCCAGAAATGCTTCTTTTATCATACAGGGCCATCATAACTGTTGGTCACCCTCCAAAATCCATTGTCCACTTTTCTCTATAACAGCAGAAATCCCAATTTTTAGCTGAGCACATGAATACTCAGATGAAAGAGTAGATTTCCCAACTCCTGTTGCAGATAAGTGTGACATGTGACTAAGTTGTAGCCAGTGGGATGTGCATCGAACTAATTTGTTTAATTTCTGGGGCACACCCTGTAGAGGAGGAGCATACCACTTGGGGCCATATGGGTAAGAGCAAAACAATTAGAATGGCAGAGCACAAGGAGAGACATCCAGACGGCAGATGACTTTGCAGAAAGAAGTGGCCCTAGGAGCTTATGTAAGAGAAAGACATCGTCTTGTTTAAGCCATTGTTGTTTTAGACTTTTATCACAGAAGTCAAATCTATGTCTTAACTAATCTTACACCATTTACTATTTGTATTACTCAATTGCTTATTCCTATAGACAGCCTAGAATTGTTAATTATCTTCTCACTTATACACTTACACTTCACCCAAGGTAAAGAGGGACTGTGACTTGTTTGTACACAGCCACCTCCAGCGCAGCCCCTCCCCTACACACCCAGGTCTGGTGCAGCACATTAAGAATTTAAAAAATACAATCATACTCTATCCACTATCGTCAGAGAATGAACTGTTTCACATAAGCACATTTACAAGTGAAAGAAAAATGTACCTTAAACTTCAAAAATATTTAAAAGAATGTTCTGGAACAAAATATCTGAAAATGTATTTCACCCTTTGCTGACATATTATACTGACGGTAATAAATGTAATTCAATTGGTGCTTCGTGTCTCGAGATCATAATTATTGAAGTTCATCGTGTATTATTCTCTATATACCTCAATAACAACTAAAGGACATGAAGTACCTCGAAAGCCTTGTTGGGAAGCCCTTTTCAATGTATATCCATGGAAGCAATACCTAGTCATTGCAGAACATTCAGGACATGTAGAAAGTCTATATAAACATTCTAAATTCTTACATCGTATCAGTAATATTTTTCTTGTCTGCTGTTAGGTTATCAATTATTTTCTTCCATTTTTATTCATGCCATTAATGTGTTGCTTCCAGCATCCCTTCCCTTCTTCTGATTTGCTTTTACTATTCCTTTGTGATTCTGTGAACTAAAATATAAGATATTCAAGTTTTCTAGAATTATGTAAAGATGCAAAAGCAAGTAGTTCTATAAAAAAACTAAAATGCTCTGCTATAAGCAGAAGGACTGATTTTCACATAAACCCATTACTTCCCCCTGACTTTGGGGGTAGGAGATATTAAGCCAGTCTTAGAATGTTTCCTGGAGAGGAGTCTGTGGAACACAAGAGCTGGGGACCTTGAGATTGGTCCTAACTGGGTTCCTTCATCCCCCTTGGCTACTAAGTCTTCTAAACCAGAAAAGCCAGGAGTTATAGAGATAGAAGCAAAATGTCTGAATCACTAAATATAATAGTGAGGTGTGTCGCTTACACTCATGGGTAACGTTTCTGTGTATTCTGGGTTATGGAAATGTGGAACATACATTGATAATTGGTACAATGCAGTTCACTGGCCACCCTGGACACCTGCCAGCCCCCTGAGTCTCAGGGTTAGCCTCTCTTGCTAGCGTAGGGGCACATACGTGGGAAAGCCCAAGTGTTAAACCCATTCATTGCCACTGTGAATACAACAAAGTTTGGAAAATTATAATGTATTATTGTGTAAACCTTATCTGTTGCAAATCAAGATGAGGCCTCTCTACTGGAAGAAAGGAACACAGGCCATGGAACATGGTATACAGCTATTGACCTAGAGGGGGCAATACATAATGGGACAATGGGACATGATGATGGTGTTATATCAGACTGATAATTCTCTGGCTCTATGTCATAATTCAATCATCTCACTTCTCATGTGATATTGTCTTGTTCCACTACATTAATAGCATCTTGTTGATAGGATTTGGAGAGAAAGAAGGGGAAAGTACTCTAGATATCTTGGACTGACACATACATTCTAGAATTTAGGAGATAATTTTTAAGAAAAGTCCATGCCTGTCATCACACTGAGGTTCCTTTGGATCCAGAACTGACACAGTTTACTGTCTACTTCTAAGTGGCACAGAAATGTAAAGGCCTCTTTGAGTTTTAGAAACAATATATACCAGATTCAAGTATGCTGTTTGATATTATTTTCTGAATAACCCAAAGGGCTGTTAACGTGGAGAATGTCCTAGAGCAAGAGAAAGCTATCCAGTACAAATAGTTTTGCTAGTTTTCCCTTATGACCGTGAAGCTCCAATTGTGCTTCAAGTCTCTGAGACTGATTGAAATACAGTATAAAGACCGTTCCAAAACTGGATAGAGGAATCACAGCAGTGACACCCGGGTTTTGAAACAGTTATGCTCTTTTCAACAAACCTTTAAATATATATATATATATGAATCAGCAGTTCATTCATTTCTGTTATTCAGTAGTATTTCATAGTATATACTGGAAGAAATAGGTAATCAGCTGCTACTTCTGAAATTCATTGATCATCCAGAAGCTGAATCAAAGATAACACCCTGTAAATTTGGAGTGTACTATTACATGGTGCTAAGTATGCTCTGAACCACTGAAAAATATATGTTATGAATCCCATATCCATAATACACAGAACCATAATTGCAATGGACTGAATTTTGGCCCCCTAAAATTCATGTTGAAATATTAATCCCCAGTATCTCAGAATGTGACCTCATTTGAAGATGGGGCCTTTAAAGAACTAATTATGGTAAAATCGGGACATGTGGTTGGGCCCTAATTCAAGACTTGTGTCCTCATAACAGAGTAGATTAAGATAAAGAAGTGGTACAGATATACAATGGAATATTACCAAGCCATAAAAAAGATGAACCCTTACCATTTGTGACAGCATAGATGGGCCTAGAGGGTATTGTGCTAAGTAAAAGAAGTCAGACAGAGAAAGACAGATACCATATGATTTCACTTATATAGTATGTGGAATCTAAAAAACAAAATAAATAAAACAGAAACAAGCTCATAGATACAAAGAACAAACTGATGGTTGCCAGATGGGTGGAGGCTTGGGGGATGGGTGAAAAAGGTGAGAGGGATTAAGATGTACAAATTGTTAGTTATAATGATAAGTCACGGGGATGTAAAGTACAACACAGGGAATACAGGAGTGAACAAAAGTAGGACCTATGTACTCACAGAGAGAAGAACATATAAAAACATCAAAGAAGACAGCCACTTGCCAGCCAAGGAAAGAGGTCTCAGAAGAAACCAACCTTGATGACACCTTGATCTTGGATTTCTAGCCTCCAGAATTATGAGAAAATAAATTTCTGTTGTTTAAGCCACCCTGTCTGTGGTACCTCTCATTGGCAGCCTTAATAGACCAATACAATGATTCAAATAATGTCACATATCTCGATAGCATTTAATGACTCACAAAAATTTGTTTCTGTCTCTTCAGCGGCTGATGAGCCTTAGTATGCAAGGGGTGCTAAGGAACAGGAGTTCGGCAATCTCAAGCTCCTACCCCTCTGAAACACAGCATAAATCTCCCCGCCCTCACAGAGTCATTTCACAGAAGAGTTGGGGGAGGATAACAGACAGAGTAAGCTGAGGCAATGAGCATTTGTTAAAGAAACTGAAATCACCGAAGAGATTGGTTAGATTATTAGCCAGCCTGGCACTTGAAGATAATTAAACTTTTTTTTTTTAACAGCTAACCCTGACATACTCTTTTAAATGGAAAATCAGATGTGGTATTTGAGACATTTTTAGTATTGGTTAAACCTAACCTTCAAACAATACATTTTTTTCATATGAAAAGCAAAACTTTCTTTGAAAATAAAGTAACATTTTGATTTCTCAGAAAAAAAAAGTGAAAATTTTTTTCTTATTTTTCTAAGACTTTCTTGAAATTCTCCATGGTTAACAATCTAAGATACACATAAAATTTGCTTCCTGTCAAAAACACTTAAAGTAACCTTGGCCTGTGTGGCTCCGTTGGTTGGGCATCGTCCCATGCACCAACAGGTTACTGGTTCAAGGTTGCTGGTTGCTGGTTTGAGGTTGCTGGTTCAATTCCTGGTCAAGGCACATGCCTGAGTTGTGGGCTCTTGTCCCCAGTGGGGACAAGAGGCAACCGACTGCTGTTCTGCTCTCACATCAATCTTTCTCTTTCTCTCTCCCTGTCCCTTCTTCTCTCTCTAAAAATCAATAGAAATATTTTTTTTAAAAAAACACACTTAAACTGGAAGATAGACATTTTGTCTGTAATATGGACCGTCATTTCAATAGTTTTCTTTCCTGACCAATTCAGCCTTTAGTCACACCATTCAAGCCTATAGGACCCTTAAGTTAGCTTGAATCATCTTAGGATCTCACAGAGCTGGTTGCCAAGCTCTTCATTCAAAAACAAAATCCTCACATATATTCACAGTGTTTTACATTGGTGTGCTTGTTTTGCAAACCATTTTTTGTTTTAACCAAAGAAGGTATGATTTGGGCCAAGCAGGCTCTGAGCTACCAATGTAACCTGTATGTGAACTCATGTTTATGAATCCGTCTTCTGCAGCCAAACTCATCAGACTGTAGCTTTAAAGGAATTCACAGACATCCATCACAATTAGAAACTCTTTTTAGTGATAGAAGATCCTAAGAACATTGCTGTGCTTAGCTACACAAACAATTATTAAATTTAGCTATACAACTAACAATTATCAATTTGAAATGTAAATGAGAGAATTTAGAAGACAACTTTAGTATTAAAAATCCCAGTAAACTCTCATAGAGAAAATCACAGTGCAATTAGCACAAATAGCAATACTAAGTTTTTAAATAATTGAATCCTGTTAATTCTATTGCAGAAAAAAAAAAGCCAATGTGTTTAACCTGACAAACATAATCAACAGGAAGGTTTAGAGTCCTTGCATGCTTTTACTCAAACAAGAAGTTAGAATGAAAAGGTATAGGTTTGAAATGAGGCTAATCAGAGTATATTCCTGAGTCACGTAGAGGTGAAGTGGACACCTGAAACAGGGAACTAAGGTAGGTAGTGTTAGTAAGTATAAAAGAAGTAAATCAATTTGGCCTTTTGAACAATTACTGATTCCAAGATTAAGAACTCTGATTTTTGCTTTAGCTGTCATTTGTCGATTTGTCTCTCAATAAGACAGGGAATACAGGAAAGGGCTATTTTCATAAAATGGTGTGTAGAGATAGAACTGAGAAATTAGAACATGTTTTAGTTTACCAATGAAACATTTGTGTTGTGAAGCCCAGCAGGCAGGAGATATAGACATTATAATTCTAATATTAATCTCTGGTCATAGCACTAAACTTTGGGTGCTATCAGAAATCATGTGGCTGCTGAAGTTATGGTAATAGGTAAGATCATTCAGGAACAGTTTAAAAAATGAGAACATGTGAGGGTTAGAAAACAAACTGCTTGGCAAATAACAGTATTGAAGAGATGGGCCAAGAAAGCGCTGTCTATAAAAGGAGATTAACACATAGCCACCAGAGGGCAGGAAGTAAAGCAGAAGTTAAGAGTTGTTACAAATAGTCATGGGGGAAGTAAAGTAAGGTACAGGGAATATAGTCACTAATATTGTAATAACTATGTATGGTGCCTTGTGGGTACTGGAAATATCACAGGGAACACTTTGTAAAATATATGATTGTCTAACAAAAAAGACAGGGGAGGACTCACTTCATCTTTTGTTCCCCTTGTTGGCAGGGACAGTTCAGTTGGTAAGAACATCATCCCTATAGGCCAAGACAGGGTTACGGTCTGATCCCCGGTCAGGGCACATGCAAGAAGTATCCAACAAATGCATGAATAAGTGAAACGACAAATTGATATTTCTCTCTCTCTCTCTTTCTCTCTCTCAAATCAATCAATTTTTTTTTATTTTTTTTTAAAAAGGAGTTGCTATGGAAGCCAAAAGAACAGACAGTGTCAAGAAGGTAAGGGTAATCAAAAGTCACAAATGTCCTTAAGAAATAAGTAAGATAAGCACTACAACTGTCCACAATGTTTAGTAATAGGAAGCCATTAAACAGGAGGGGACAAAGGAAACAGATCTGCATGCTCTCTGGTTTCTCTCATACCCTCAACAGTTCCTGTTTTCATAAGTTATAATAATGAAGAAGTCACCTATATTTTTCAGGATCACATGAAGAGTAACCTCATATGAGAAGTGCAAATAAAACATCTAGGGCCACTCGTTTGCCTCGAACAACACTTTAAAGGGACGGTTAGAATGGAATAGAACTTCAGGATAAGAAAGCTTTTTAAAAAACATTTCCAGTGTGTTGGGCACTTTTCTAAATTCTTTAGATAAATTTTCTTATTTAATCCTTACAATAGCATTTCTAATTTGGGTAATTATGCCTGATTATAGGATTTAAAATTTAGGCTCATAAATGTTAAGTCCCTGAAGTCCCAAAGGAAACAAAATGGAAGAGTTGGGAGGCCAACTCCAGCTGTCTGGACCCAAAGCCCATGCATTTTCTACCAGGGATCGTTTCTCACTTCCTGGAGTGTCCTTCTGCTCCGGCCCAAGGCCGGGACAAGTTCATAGGCTGTCCCTGGGCTAAGGCTATGCTGTCATTTTTCCTTAAGGCCATCATCTAGAGCTGTCTCCAGGGCAGAACTCAACATTCCCGCCCTGAGAATTTGCCAACATTCTTCTTTATTTGTCAACCTTTCCCAAAAGTCAGAGGTAAAAATATGTGTCAAATGAGTTCATGCAGTAATGTCACAGTTTGAAAATTTACCGAGTTCATTCAAAAATCATTCAAAAATGGTTTTACTTGTGTTAGTAACTTTCTTGTTGCTAATTATATCAACTTTAAGTACAGTAAATGCTTCCTTTTTCTGATTAGAAAATTCTATGACTAATGTGGGAAATTGAAAAAGTTTAGTAGACGTTTTCTTAACTGATATCAACTTAATAGAACTTGCTAGATTAATTAACACTCTCCATTTCCTCTGTAAAACGTACTGACTGATGCCCACTAATGCCCAGAATTTGCTTGTGGCTGGCGAGCCTCTCTGGCATATTTGCAATGTCTCCTCTCATGGGTTGATTTGTATGCTTACCAAAACGAGGTTATTTATTCACAAACTCATTTATGCCAGTTGTACCTATTAATGTGTTTATGGAGTGTAATTAAATGTCACATAAACAACAAAAAAATACAAATATAAAAAGAAAGAGTTATTGAGTCTATAAAAATAATTTAAATTCTTTGGAAAGACTTGATAAAGATAGTAATTAAAATTTGCTGGTGAATTAACCATGGGTATAATAATTTTTTAATCATGATAATCTACATGCAGATTGGTTCCAAACCTCTTTCCTCATTAAATCCATACTAAAGAGGTCAAAGTGGGGGTAGTTATTTATAAGAGGAAAAAATGTGGAACTCCAGTTAGCAAACCTTTACTTAAAATAAAATAAAAAAATTCCCAGGAAATAAATGAACATTTGTTGGTTGAAAGTTTAAATAAACTATTTAGATATTTAGGTATATATGTATTTTTCTTTTGATTCTCTACTTTAAGAGTTTAAATTAACTGATCAAGTACTTACCAGAATCATGTTTAGTAACAATCAGGCTTAATTTAACCAGCAACAGTGTTAAGTACAATTGTTAACAGCATAGCGTATTTCCTCTAGTCTTTTTCTTCCCACCTGTTTTACATGGATTAGGATTAGATCATACCGTACACACAGATTTGTAGCGCTCTTATTTAACAACAGTACATAGCAAGCATTTCCCCCTATATAAATCATTTTTCTTTTCCAAACCTACTTTATTTTATAGTGTTGGATTATTATAACAGACTATTTCATATACAATAAAAATGCACAGCTCAATGACTTTTGCCATTTTTATACACCCATATACAGAAAACTTAAATCAAAATATAGATCATAGCCGTCATCACTCCCAGAAAGTTCCCTCATGCCCTTTTCCAGTCAATTACCACCATGACCACCATCACCTCAGAGGTATCAACTTTCTGATTTTTATTGCCACAGAATACTTTTGCCTGGTCTTGGATTTCATATAAATGAAATCATACAGCACATATTCTTTTGTGTTTGGCTTCTGGTAGTCCAACCAATGTTTTTAAGATTCATTTGTGTTGTTGGCTATCAGCAGTTCGTTCCTTTTATTGATGAGTAATGTTCCACTGTATGAATATTTCACAGTTAATTTATACTCTCTCCTGTTGTGATAGATATGAGGTTGTTTCCAGTTTTTAAAGATGTTATGAACATTCTTATACAAGTCCTTTTGTGAACATATGTTTTTATTTCTGGGTCACTAAGTAGTATATATTTAGCTTTATAAGAATCCACTGATTTTTCAAAGGGGTTATATCATTTTATATCCCCACCAACAAAGTATGAGAGCTCCAGTTATTTTAGGACTTTACATTTTGGGTATTCTCAATATATTTATACTTTATTCATTCTTTGGACATGAAATGGTATCTCATTATAGTCAATTTGATTTCATTATAATTAATGATGTTGAGCCTCTTATGATGTCCTGTAAACATTCAGTGGCTAAGTTTACTCCATGTTGTAGACACACTGTATTCACTTTCTCAGCTAGATCTTTCCTGCCCACCTTACTTAATTGCTCCCTAAAATCTTGCTCCAGAACAGCAATTCCATGTTATCGTAAATTATCTTGTATCTATCTATCTACTTACATGTTTTCATGTTGCTTATATGTTTATTAGTATATAAATGCCAGGAGATTAGTAATTTAGCCTTTTTTATTTACCACTATATCCCAGATGCCAAGATCAGTGCTTGACACACAGGATTAGCACAGTATTTCTTGAATGAATTCTTTAACTAGTAAGATATTATCTGATATTTCCCCTGGCACTTCCTGTTGCCTCTTTACATACTTATTCTATTCTGAATCTTCCTTCTCACGTCATTATGGGCAAAAGGCACTCTGTATGTATTTCCTCGGAGATGAAGATACAGCCAGAATGCAGATTAGAGTCCCTGGGCTTTCAGGCTGCAAGGTAGATTGTTTTTTAACTCTTGGCAGAGAAGACAGGTTTGAGAAAATACACTTGTCTCTTCATTAGTGCTTTCTCAGTGGCATTGTTATGGCCACTAAAACACAGACTTATATTACTGGTTCCTCAGAAGAGGGGCTCATGGGCATATTTCTTTGCTGAAGGAGTAAAGTAAGACCCTTTCACTGGAAAGTTCTAGATTATCCAGACTATTGGGGCTTAGGAGCACAACAGGACTAGAGAAAAGGTCAGAAATAGAGGTGGAGTCAAGCACAGAACCAGAACAATGAATAGGAAAAAAATAAAAACCTGATTAGACCTGGAAATCCCAAGTTCCTAAAATTCCATTCATGTGTTGATATAGGGTTATTTCAGATGCCAAGGGATTCATGCATGACAGCTCCTCTGTACTTTCTAGTAACTAATTGGAATAGTTCTCTTGAACATAGTTAAACCTCAAAGAGGTGACTTGTCACATTGTTTACTTTCTATTGCTATAAACAGATAACTTTTCCTCAAATATACATATATCGATAAGTTTATATCGATCTAATTTTCTCCATTTCTACTGTGGCCATCAATTTTCACCACATCTCATCTAAACCAATGAATAACCTCCTAGTGGGTTTCCTGATTTTTTTTTTTTTCCTATCGCCCCACATACAATCTTCTCTGAACATATTTGCACCAATGATCTAAAGATGTCATTCAAATCATGTCATTTCTCTGCTTAAAGTCCTTCCAGGGTTTCTCACTGCACTTAGAACAAACTTCAAACTCCTCACTATTACTTCTGAAGTGTGGAACCATACAAACACCAACCAAATGAGAAAAATAAGGCTATTTATTCTGAGCTAGCTATAGCATGGGAGTCAATCACCATCAGCTGTGCTTTGGCAGAGACTCAAATAGGCAGAGGAGTGGGAATATTATACTGGAAAGGGCGAAGGCTTCCATGCCTCACTGGAGGCTGTGGCCGTGGGGCAGCCATAGAAGGGAGGTGTCCTACGCAATCGGATAGGGGTGCATACTTGGCTTTCTCTGTTTGGCACAAGTTGGAAGCAGGGGCAAAAAGTAGGGCAGCTGTCAGTTTTTAAGCATATCCTGGCCATTTGCTATTGTTACAGAAGTTATTGTTTAGCTTCCCGGATTGTCACTAGAGATAGCAGTCTGACATCCTGCAAGTCTGATTTATAGCACACTGGCTTCCTGGGATATTTATCATAGACTCGGGGTTGGTTTCCTGGGTAGGTTGCTACAGGTTGTGGGGGCAAAGTTTTACATTTGTATATGATCTGGCCATTGTCCATTTGTATATTCAGCCTCTCAAAAGCCTGTCTCATGAACTTCCACCCTCTCCTATGGTTTCATTCTCTTTCTTCTCTCTCCCTTTTCTCACAGGTACTAACCAAAACAGATTTCAGTAAGTCCACTAAAATTTCAAACTCAGCCCTGCCTCCCAGCCTTTGCATATGCCTCTGGCATGGCTAACTCCCTCTCAATCCTCATATCTCAGCTTAAATCTAATTTCTTTAGACAGCCTTTCCCAGATCGCTCTATTTAAAATCAATGTGCATCATCGCTACTAAAGTAAATATTAACCATTATCGGTTGTCTTCATTTCATTTATCATTTTCTGATTATTCTTATTTATTTTCCTATTTCTATCTCATCTCTCTGCTCCACTGGACTGCAAGTTTGGGGAGCAGGGTACAATATTTGCCATTATATTTCCAGTACCTAACAGAATGCCTAGAACAGAGTAGGCCTTCAATAGAAATTTATTAAATGATATTTAGTCCGCTGCTTCACTCTTCTTATCTGGCTTTTTAAACCACTCAATTTGAAAGTTTTACATATGCTTTGGACTTTTACAAGAATTAAAAATATCATAATAGGATATAATCATTGAATATTATCAAACCTACAAGCTAACATTTTAAATTAGAGATATTGTCACCCGTATGTAATGGATAGATGATTATTTTTTAAGTCTATTCTTTACACACCGTATCTCTTGCATACAAACATCAGTTAGGATACTGCCCTTTCTTAAGTCCATGCATCAGAACACGGATGAACAAACAGAAGCACTGAAAATGAGGGTGCTGTAGAAATGTGTTCCCATCATTCCTTCTTCCTTCCAGAGCCAACTGTGGACACACAGTAGGGCACATATTATCCTTGCCATTATCCAATTGACCCAAGTGACAAGAAATCAAAATGTCTTTTGTAGTCATTGGAGGAGCTGTAGAATAAAAATGGGAGGGGCAGGAGTGCTGCCTTCATCGAGATACCTTTTAAAACTAGGGAATCCATTTAATGTTGTGTGCATTACTCCAAAATGGTAATTACCCTGAAAATGTATGATAAACACATGCTAATGAGATAAGCCAACAAGGGCAAAAAATCCACTTTAATAATGCAATCATAAGAGAAAGAGTTTTAAGTAGGTATGGGGAAATTATCATAAATGTCAAGGCTCAGGAAATATAATAAAAAGGATTGATGTGTTTTATACATGCTAAATCACTGATGGGCATTTATTATCTACACGAGACTCCCCGCTGACAGAAAAACAGGCTCACTATACAACAATAACTTCCGTAAAGCATTACCATTTAATTTTACATTTTTCTCTCCTTTTCCTCGAAACTCATAAATCAAAAACATTCCCATGCACTATAAGGATATCAAATCTTTTGAAGGAGGGGAGAAAAGTATTTTTTTACTATGTGCATGAAAAAAGAAACAATTAGAAAAGGTATTGGTTATTTTCATAAGCATCACATCTATTTCTCTCTCAGGAATGAATACCAATATCTCTTATTATCAAGATTGTAGTGAAAACTCATAAAATCAGTGTTTTCTAAGATAAAATTAAATACAAGGAAGAAGAGGTTAAGGTTTGTATTAAGAAATTTAAACAAAGCTAAAAATAGACATTACTTAAGCTTCCTCGGGAGATGCCATTAAAATCACCTCGAAGGGATAGAAGAGGGAATTAACAAGCAAGCGGAGAGGACCAGACTGTGAGGGGGATCACAGCGTTCTGGAGAGTTCAACAGAGTTCTGGAAGGTACAAATTGAGGGAAAGCACGCTGACTGTTGAAAAGAGTGAAGGCAGTGAGAAATATGCTTAGGGGGCGGCCGCAGCAGGAGTAGGATTCAGTCTTCTTGCTTCTCTCGAGAGACCCCAGGCTCACAAGCAAGAGTGAGAATCAGGAATTAAAACAGGAAGCCTAAAGGAGTGAGATCTACACCATTTCCTTCCCTCCACATGTGCAGAGCAACAGCAGCCCATGGTGGTAATTTGCAGTCCAAGCAAATACATCAGAGAAAGCTTCTCTCAACAGGTTAAATAAACCGACTGCGGAAAGCTAAGGCTGTTGGTGTAAGTGCTACAGCGCCTGTAAGAGCAAGGCTCTCGGGCAGAGATGAGAGAAACGAAGAGCCCTCTGCTGTGAATGCCTGCAGATGCTGGGTTTTCCCACCACCTTTTAGATGGCAGTTTGAAACAAAACCATTTCTATTTCATGGATAAAGTGATTCAGCATAACGGGGGTATAGGGAACATGAGGGTAGAGCGCACCTGTATTCTACACACACACATGCACATGTGCATGTGCACACGTAAAATGACATCAATACACAGCAGAAAAAAAATACCTACTTCAGAACTGAAACAGTTTTTTCAATAGCAAATAGTCTCAGAAAAAAAATTGCTCACAAACTGACATTACAAACTCCCTATTCTGTCACATTACTTTTTAAATTAAACTATGATTTGAATTCTATACTGAAATATAATTTTTATGAGTTCTAAAACAAAAAGGAGCATCATAACTCTAGGGATAGAGAATGCTACCTAATTTTATATTTTTGGTGAAGATAATACTCTAGTGACTTCCAAGAGAAAACACTTAAAAATAATAAATTGAAGTTCACTGTATCTTATTAATTTGTTTTGCAAGGACAATGATATCTGCTGCATTAAATTATTCATTAAATACATCTTACTTTACTCACTTTGCTTTGTATCTATATTACTTCTTAGGACGTTATCATTTTAATTATTAAAATATTCCCTGTGCGGTTCACAGTAATTATTATTATCCTGACATCATAGAGAATGGAAGTTAAAATATGGGTAAAAAGAAGATGATAATCTTTCCTGTTATAACATCAAGACTACAACAGGCCAAGAACAGTCACGGGTCAAGGCACACCTTCCGCCCACCCCTCACCGTCACATTGAATGGGGCCATTCCACTGAAAATCTGAACCATCTCGCAGACCGCGAAAGAACTGCACAAGGAAGCACAATGGGACTGTGGATGTGCACAGTCCAGTTAGACTTTGGACCCTAAAAATTCACATTACATGTTTTATATTCTCCTACTGACACTCTTCCTGTCTCCTCACCGGCATGTCATCCACTCTCTCCCCAACACCATTACTCCACAGACACACACTTGAGCGGTACTTTGACAGTGGAGAGCTAGAGGGATCAGTCTAGAAGGAGAGAAATGGCTGCTTAGGAGACGTTCTAGGTTTGAGATTCCCATAAGGTAGAGGCAAAGGCAACCTAAGATCTTCACGGCTATTGTCCTACCAAGGGTGGAAAATAAGGCAAATACCTGGAAGACAGTCTATTCCGGACCAGAGAAGAGTTCATCTGATAAGAACATTTCTTTTCAACGCTTGTGTACCGTTGGTGTGAATGTAAATTGGTACAGCCACTATGGAAACAGTATGGAGTTTCCTCAAAAAGTAAAAATATAACTACCATATGATATAATAACCCTACTCTGGGTATATATGGCCGAAGGAAATTAAACAGGGGTCTCAAAGAGATATCTGCACTCCTATGTTCTTTGTAGCTTTATTTACAATAGTCAAGGTATGGAAACAACCTAAGGTGTCCATTGATGGATAAATGGATATGAAGTTGTGGTTTCATATATATGCATTGGTTTATTATTCAGCCATGAAAAACAAGAAAATGCTGCCATTTGCGACAATATGCAGGGACCTTAAAGGCATAACACTAAGTGAAATGAGTCAGACAGAGAAAGACAAATATATGCTACCATGGATATGTGGCAATTAAAAAAGCCAAACTCATACAAGTAGAGAGTAGAATGGAGGTTACCAGGGGGTGGTGGGTGAGAGAATTAGGTAGATATTGGTGAAAGGTACAAACTTAAAGTTACAAGATGAATAAGTTCTGGGGATCTAATAAAAAGTATAGTTAACAGTACTTATATACTTGAAAATTGCTAAGAGAGTAAATCTTAAATGTTCTCACTACAAAAAAAAGATATGATAATTAATATGTGGTGTGATAGAGGTGTTAGCTAATGCTACACTGGTAATCATATTGCAATATGTAAGTGCATGCACACTTTAAACTTGTACAATTGTTATATGTTATATAACAATATAACATTATATGTTAATTATATCTCAGTAAGGCTGGGGAGGGGTGGAGAAAAAAAATCCCCGTACCATTTATTTTCCAGAAACCAATGTTAAGTAGAAGGTATAAGAACAACGAATCCTAGCATTCTATGATTCTAGGATTTCCAAAACACTCCCTGTTTATACCAATCCAGCCTTACTTAAATTAATTTTCACATTAACGTTACAGAGATCTTAGCTAAAGCATAAAATTATACACTTTTGGGAAGAAAGAATTTAAAGGATCTCATTTGTATTTACACTGGTAACAAAATATATTCACATAAAAAAAAAGGAGATTCTAAAATACTTCCCAAGGAGTTTCACACAAAGGTAAACCGTTGGAGAACGGTGGTTGCAAGAGAAAACTGTCGATTCCAATTTTCCACTCTTCTTCTATCATGTCCTTCAATTTTTTTAACTTTTAAATATGCTTTCAAAACTTTCATCCAACCAGTTTTTCAAAATTAATTCATATGTCAAATAAGAAAAGAAAAAGGTTAAGATAACTAATTCTATTTTACTCCTCAACTATTTGTTGCCTTTTTAGTTTCTCTGTGAAAGAGGAAATATCTAGACAACCTTACTCATAAACACACATAAAATTTATTATCCCTTAAATGTTTACAATTAGCCCTCCCTGAAAGGAGCTAACAAGCAATTAAAGGCCGACCGTGGCGATGGAGGAAACGGTCCCTTTGGGAGGAATACTGACATTGGGTAATCAAGGCTCACTCCTGGGGGGAGGATAATGTTTCTGACTCAGGGAAAGTGGGCACCTGGACTTGACATCTGAAACAAATACGTATAAACTCCGTATTATTCATATGGTGAATTTGCTCTTCCTTCCAAATGTTTTCAGTAACCTGCTCTTTCCCCATTGTCAAAAATAGGTGTAGTCAGGTTAGTTATATAAAAGCCACAGGAACATGCAGCTTAGAGTGTCAGGGATAGTCACATCTTTTCTCAATTTCCCTTTAGGTCGTAAATTCCTTGAGAACAGAAACAATGTCATTTCCATTCCCGTAAAATCTGTAGGGTAATAGCACAATGTCGTCCTCACAGTGGATATGTTTCTTTCCTTTTAGGAATTTTCTCAGATTCTGAAAAACATTTCTTTTACTACAACTATAAATTATTCCTTCTTTTTAATGTTGAGAGACAAATGTAATTATTTTAAAGCATCTTTCACATGGATTTTTAGGAGGAAATAGAAGATAACCAATGCAGAAACAATAGGTATAAGACTATGTAAATTAACCCAGTTTCTTTTCTTTGTTATTCTCAATAGAATCCTAGACTTTTATTCCTCCTCCCACCCGCCAAAAAAATTACAGAAAATAAAAGAAGTTTGTTTCAAATTATACATTTGTTCTTATATGATAAACACAAAGAGTACATCTTGTAATGCTAACATAACTCTTTCATGGATCTGAAATTTGAGTTGACACTGATGGATTCAGAGTCTGTTCCTGAGGGGTCTGTATATATTTGTAAGAGATTAAAATACCCTCAGATAAAACAGGCTGAATAAACATTCCCACTTATTTTTTTTTAAATGTATACATGAAGCGCTACATTAAAATGTTTTGAATTATAAATTCAGCAGAGATTTATTTTGACATCATTAGTAGAAGATATTACATCTTGTCAATAATATAACTAATGTCTTTTATAACAAAGATCTAGAATTTTAACTAAAAAAAGTCAATATATTCTCCTTTTCCTCTTTTTATATTTATTTATTATCTTTGAATATAATAAGGATTAAAATAACTTTATTGATACAAACCCTGAAGTAATTATTTATCTTGGTATTTGAGTTTCTCATTTTTATTAATGAAATGAGTAGGTTATTATAGTCTCAAGAATAAAATTTCTCATTCCCAATTTGACATAGCAAATTTAAGACTGCCAATGAAACCAAAAAAAAAAGCAATGTACAAAAAAGATTTCATATCAGAAAAGTATGCTGAATGCAAATGAGGTATAGAAGGACCCAGGAGACAGTGATAAAGAACTTGGAAACACACATGTACTTTACCACTAAGTACAGACAAAGAGGCCCCGGTATGACATTCTTACTGCTTTTATCATCATTCCTCAAGCTAAGAGAAAGCTCTTTCTGGTCATAAAATCCTTAAGAGCAGGAACAATGTCTTTTTCACATCACGTAAAAATCCCTGGAGTAATAACATCAACCTCTGATAATAGTATTATTTTTGTGAAGAACTTACTTTAAGTGAATTATCTCATTCAACTTTCACAATAACTCTATAAGGTATCACTTAACCCCACTTTATGGATGAGGAAATATGCTCCGAGAGGTTAAAAAACTTCTCCAAGATAACAAACGGTCAGTAAGCGTAAGGGCTGGGATTCAAATTCAGACATTCTGAATCCTGTGCCCCAATTGCTTAAAATAAGGATATTTTGCTCATCAGCTATGAGAGCCCTCTTCCTGTTCTGTAGACCATTTGCACTCTCTGGCTGCACCCTCCCACGGCAGGAGAGGAAGAAGAGGAGAGAGAGAGTGTGCCTCTTCCTGTTTTTATAAGGGCATTGATTCCATCATGAGGGCCCTGCTCTCTCAACCCAGCCGAGCCCTAATCACCTCCCAAAGGCCCCACCTCCGAATCCCATCAGACTGGGGCTGGGGGCTTCAACGTAGGAACCTGGGGAAGACACAGACATTCAGCCTCCAGCACTCTCCCTGCCCCTTCCAAACCTCAGAAGGGGCCCTATCCACACAGAAAAGGAGTGGGAGAAACGAGTTAAAAGTGACTGATTATTGACGAACGAGGTAGTGTGCTAAGCACTCACATTCATTATCTTAATCATCATTCCAGCTCCGAAACGTAAGATCTCTATGCCTATTTTACGGAAGGAGAAGCTGAGTTTCGAGCAGAGTAATCCTTGTGTTAAGGTCACTCGTCTAGTAAGCAGTGGAGTCAATATTCAAGCACAAATCTGACTCACTCCAAACACTGGGCCTCCTGGTGGAGGCTGGGTGAGCCTTCCTCAGACTCCTCGCATGCACCACAGGGGCCCCCCTCCTCGCCCCACACACCCTGAACCTAGGCTTACACACTCTCAAGGCATTCAGAAGTCCTAGGCTGTAGGAAGTCGCGGGTCTAGAACCTCATAACGAACTTCCTGAAACACTTCAAGTGTGTGGCAAATACAGACAACTCCCGAGTGGCATGCTTCGTGGGTCCAGACAACAGCTATTCCATTTCCTTGTAAGACAGCAATGCGGGGGCTGGCCCTCCAGTGTAACTGTCCACAGGAAGGAGGGACACTGGGTGGCCAGGCCCCAGACTCACCAATTACTCCCACGCTCAAGACAGAAACAGAAGCAGCAGAGCCTGAAGGGCTTGAACACTGTTCCCTGGTATCCGTGCGGGTCAAAGGTCAAAGGGCACTCTCTGAAGAATGTACACCAGTCCTTCCCCAGCTGCAAACATACTCCTTATGGTTCCATCTAAGGCTTAGGTTTGTATTTAGGTGCAATTTTATAAAGAAGAGGGAGAAGCAGAAGAAGAACTTAAGCACAATCCATTTGTCAGACTCCCCTGCATGGGCCACGGTCGTCAGCTAACCTGAGGCAAAAGTGATGAGTCTACTACGCAGCGTCCATATGTCAGTTTACGGTCCCCCTGATCCCAAGTAAAGAATCTCGCGGCGTGGTGGAGTGAGACGGGTGTGGCCATCTTTTATGTCATATTATCTAATGGCAAAGTATTTAAAAGGGCTGTCAAATTTAAAGATAAGTTACATATATGTGGATGTAGATATAGATGATATATAGATATTTACGAAACGACATGTATTTTAATTTTATTTACCTCAGATAATAAGTGGCTGTCAGTACTAAGCCACCTAGAAGATACTTTCAAACAAATAAACACCCTAATTTGCTCCCTCCAGGTAAAGGTGGCGTTTCAGGAGTGGAAAAAATGGCTCATTCTGAAAGAATTTTTAACTCTGGAGAGAGCATTTTGAAAACAGATGTTTGGAAATGGAAGCCTGTCACTTTGCTACCAAAATCAAGTAAGCTTATCATCTATTAAATAAAAAGAAGCTTCATATCTCACACTAAGAAACACAGTTTTCTAGACTTTAAAAATTGTCTACACAAAGAGTTTCACTGGATTTGCCCTGTTTAGTAAGAATGTAACAAAGAAAGACCTCTGTGTAAAAGTGTAAGAACCACTAACTGACATCGGAGAACATGGAAATGTACCAGATAAATTTCAACCAAACCTTTCTACTATTGTATATGGAAAAAAAGTTTATATTTTCACCAATGGAGCCAAGTTTACACTTCATCCATCTGACTTTACTTATCTTTATTAGGTATCTTTTTAGCTTTGTTTTCATTAAAACCAAGCATGAAAATAAACTTATGACCCAATGGTTGAATCACTGATAAAATCAAGATTTTCAAAACTATAAAGCATACTCAATGAAGTTTTGTTCACTGATAATTGTAAATAATAATGACAAATGTTTAGTCCATTAATATTTATATTAACATACTTAAAATATTTATTGTATGTCTTTGTATTTCTATTTTGTGTTTTATAATAAATATATTAATAGAACACTGCATGCACAATTTTTTTGGAGGTTACTTTTTAAACTGTGTAAGACCATTGAGACACAAGTCCATTTTGGAAAGACGGATAATAATGGAATGAGTTTAGGTTTCTTGCCACCTTCATGTGTAGGGGTCCTGAGTCAGATTTAATCATATTTGTAAAAAAATATGTGTTTCTTCCACCAAACGTTATGGAGGAAGTTTTTATACTTTCTAATCTGTTACCTCTGCTCTGAATAATTTTTCTTTAACTATTTAGACAGAAATCCACAAATGGAATCCATTCACATTTGCAGGATGGCAAAAAATCCTGTCTCCCACAAATCCAGACTAAACCCAGGAGCTTTTTAATCCTGTTCTTCCCAGCTCCTGATTTAAAACACTCCAAACCAGCAGACTAAATGAGCATGGGGAAGGGGGACTCTCAAAAACAGTAGGATCCTTGTATATTGGAACAAATCCAATCTCCATCATAAAGAGCTGTTTTAATTTACAAAAGACTTACGAAAAACTAAAACTTGGTTTGAGGACTGGACTCCTCAAAGAGGAAGGCAAACATCTTGAGCCCAGCCTTCCCCTCCTCTGTGGCGTCTCCAAGTGGTCCCGTTTCTCTGAGTAGAGAGTTTCGGATTACTCAATTGCAAGCCTAGTTTATTGCCTACAGCGATCTTTCAAAGAGACGCCCCACCTCCACCACAGAAAGTTAGACCTAAGCTCCAGGCAATTATCCACCCACAGTGTACTCAGCACAGAGGATTGGGGAAAGAGGAATTTCCTCCCTTACATCTGTATAGGATCATCTCCCATTCTAAAGCATAAACTTTGATTAGCCAGATTATTTTAACTTTCAGAGCCACAGGGTTATTGGTGGTAATAAAATCATTCAGCCTTATAAAAATTTTTTAAAAGATTCCCACCAGCCACAATATTTAAGAATCTGACCTCGCAGCACATTATCCACCCACCACGTAAAGCAATTTCTCTTTGCTGTCAAAGTGATCCTTTTTTCATTTATTTAGCTACAATTCAAAAAGAAAACGAAGTGGTATGACTGACCTCATTAGGACAGAACTGTTTGCAGCCAAACCAGGCGGGGGGGGGGGGGGGGGGGGGTTCGTTTGTTTTTCTGTATAAGGCTAACTGGCCTACATGGATTCCAAAGTCAAGAGCTTACCCTTATTCATGTTGTACTTAAACCCAACTGAGAGAGCCAACTAAAGCTGGTGGTTCCTGAGCATGATCACCTGCTAAAGTAACAATTCTGTTCTTGCCTACATAGAAGAGAGGTGAAGTCCTGCCAACCCCGCTAACTCTGTCTCCTCACTATCTTCATGAGGGTGGCTTTGAACCGTCTCTCCAGGGCTCTGTCCCCACTACCTAATAAACTTTCTGAAACTTTCTTCCTTCAACTATCCCTCCTAAAATATGCAGTAAAGCTTATGCTTAATACTTGTTCATTTCTAATGTCTTAACATTCACAAATCAGTAGGCAAGAGTTATTATTTTCAAGAAGCATCTCACATTTCTAGGAAAATTCATGTTGGCGTGTCTGTGACAAAGCTGCATTCTTTATGCATCCAAGTCTATCTCTGGAAGAAGGATCAGGTTTTCAAAGAGCCGGATGAGACACGCAGACATCCAAGCAGGCACTTAGAAAAGAACGGGTCTCAAAGAAGCTATGTAAATGTGTATATAAATGTGTATATAATGTCATTCCTTTTTTTTTTTTTTAATTCCTGTTTTGTTTTGAGGTGGTTAATTATGTTCAGAGACTGAGTTTGCCTTTGCCAGCAGTTTATTTAACACATGTTCACTGCAGGAATTTCACAAGCTAATAGTATACAGAATAAGTCTCTTAATAAGGCAATAAAGAAATAACATACTCCAAAGAAATAATAGATTAATTTCACTTATTGTTCCAGGAGAGGGGAGGTGAAAATAGTCAAAATGTAGTTAAGATGTCCCTTTTTACAAGTAAGCACTCGGGAGAGATGGCTTAACCAACCACATGCTGACTTTCAGCGGCCAGTGCAAAACCAACAGACAAACTGAAACGCAGAAGCCTCTTCACAGAGCCACTTCTTAGTTTTCCCACCTCCCATGAAAGAGTGAGTGGCCTTTACCACAGCAGGAGCTAATGCCCCAAAGGGTCAGAGAGCTATCAGACAAGCAAAGTGTCACCTTACAGACCGAAAACTCTAGAAATCTCCCCATAAACAAAGAGTCTAAATGTCCCATTGACATGGCTGCTTCTTCATATTTTTTTATTGATAAGCCCCCGGCAGTGTATGTCATCAATAAAGTGTGTATCAATTAACGACAGACATGAGATGATGACGATACCCTGATGCAACATACTTCATTTTTATATCCAAACAACTACTTCTCTCTCTCTTTTTATTAAATTTATTGGGGTGACATTGATTAATAAAACCATTCAGCTTTCAAGTGTACAACTCTATAACCAAAACAACTTTTTTCTCTTTTTTTTGTCATAAACAAATGGATCAGAACAACTTCACTTGGGTCCACAAACAAGTGGATTTGAATCATATCAAATCAATACACAATTCCACAATAAGACACCGGCAAACATTTGGGAAACGAAATACTTCTAAATGTTATTGGTAGGGGAAATACTTTTTTTTTCTTTTTCCTCATATGCATCTACATTTCCTAAACTATCGATTACAAACTTCCTATTTTTATGATCATATTTTTTGAAAACATGAAGTAGGTGGGAGGAATGTTGTTCCCATTACTGCTGTTTTGAAGTATATATTATCTGCATTTTAGATAACTTGGTTTTCAGAATGATTCCCCCCAAATAGAAATTCTTTATGTAAGGCTTTCTTTTAATTAACCATATTGCAAAGTGCTGGCAGTTCTAGTCACTAAGTCACCACTCTGCTTGAATTTTTCTTTTCTTGGTCAAACCTAATCAAGTTTAACAAACTTGAAGATAGTTAACAAAACGAGAAGACTTAGCAAATAATTATCATGCATCAGTTGCTTTGAACATCTTGTTCAATAGAGTCTTTGAGGAATGTGACTTTATTTTTCATAATTAAATGACTCTCTAGTTACTATGCACTTTGACCAAATGATACATCCTTCTATTGCTGAGCACAAGTAGAGGATGCTAATATTTTTTCTTCAGGTAAATACTGGTGGGCAAAAGTAGGTATCCAGTTGTTCGTATGGAAGATAATACAATAATTAATAAATAATGATATAAGAATAAACTCTGCGTTTCGAGTACTCACAACTGTAAACACTCTTTTGCCCCACCCTGTATGTTGGAAATTTTGCTGGGAGGGGTAGAGTGGAAACAGAAAGAAGTTGGAGGGAGCTACTCCTTAGTTATATACAGCACATACATCAAGATGAAGGTGTAAACATGTTGATTTGGGTAAGAGAAAAAGGAAAATAAATTTTCAGAGCAGTTTTGGTTTTTAAAAAAAAAAAATAGACTATTCAACAGCTGAATTTGAAAAGCAGTTTACCAGTTGTTACAGTAAATATATTCAAAGTGAATCATATAACCACTAATTAGGTTTCAATCACTCAAGTGTACATTTGCTGTGACAACAGTTTTCCCTTCACAGATCATCCCTCTATTTATAAAAGAGCTGAAAATTAACATTTCCTGCTTTTGTCAAGCTGAAGCATCTTTCAATAGTTCTCAGCAAACATCTGAAGGATTCTTGCATCCTGAGATCATCTGGCCATTATGTTTTCAAGTGTTGTCTCTCTTCAAGTGCTGAGTGAGACGCACAGAATAAGTGATTGCAGATTCTTTGTAAAATAGCAACAGGAACACAACAAAAATACCCGATGGAGAAGAGATCATAGGTTGCCATTCGTGGCAGATGGGAATCAACATAAATTGACAGTGGAAGTTTGCATTCTGTTTTGCACATGACTAACCATGAGGAAAGCCTGAGCCCTGGAGAAATAAAAGGCAAGATTGTGTAGCTGTGTTTTTAATACTGTGATTATTAGTAGATCCAGATTTAAACAAATTTTTTCTCCCAATTGAACCCTTTTTTGAAGATCATAATTTTAAGAGCATGTGCTGTTCAGATACTAAATAGAGCCTAATGTCCACTCGTCTTCACAAGTATCAATCGAAAAGAGGGACAGTTTTCTGGGTTAATTTTAATACCTCATCCCCTAATCAACATCAACCACACAGATTCACTGCTATCAGGAATGAAACTGTTTTTTCTCTGGGACTCTCAGTTGAAAATGCTATAAAAAGAAAAAATGATCTCATCCTCCTGTGGAAGTGATATTCTCTATTCCCTGAAAAACAAAAGTGTTGTTTAGTGAAACAAAAGTGAAATTCGCTGCATATTAGGGAGCATCTTCAGATTTATAGCATAGCCTCAGTGCTTGAAACAGTGAATAATGCTATGCTTTGTCATGGGATTTGCGCAGTTCCCCAAGTGGCAGACACACAGGCAATTCTGTAAACATCAACTATACAGAAAATGTGTCCTACTTATTTTTCTGAGCACAGTCCTGTCTTCAACATCTTTCCCATCTCTTACTCTCCCAAGTTTTCTATTTCTTCTTAAAATGTCCACTCTTCCTCATGTTCCCCACATGTTCTCTATGATTAATTGATTTCTTCAGTTTGAATTCTTGGCAACATATTATTCTGAAATTCATTCAAAATTGACACATTCTGAGTTCATTTTTTAAGGGAAGGATGATCCTACTCTTTTGACTCTCACTGCCATAATCATCTCCTGTCATCCCCAACAATGTTACCTTCTGCAACACCCTTTGTATCTTATCATCAAGCTCATGCTGTTCCTTGTCCATGGAACATCTTCCTTACACCCACCTTCATCCCTAGCTGTCAAAATAGTATTCATCCCTCAAGGACTTGTTCAAATAACACCTCCTCCCTGTGGCTTTCCCCCATAATAGTTTATTTATAATTACATTATATTTGGGCTAATAAACAACCCTTTCCTACCTGGAAAGTTTGCCCACTGTGATAAGATTCCAAAGATACATGGGCAGAGAGGTGAAGGGAAAAAGAAATACACACCTTGCCCTGCCGGGTGTGGCTCAGCGGTTGAGCGTTGACTTAGGATCCAGGAGATCGGGGTTCATGCCCGGGCACATGCCCGGGCTGTGGGCTAGGCAGCCGATCAATGACTCTCTCATCATTGATGTTTCTCTCTCTCTCTCTCTCCCTCTCCTTTCCTCTCTCTGAAATCAATAAAAGATATATTTTCAAAAAAATACACACCTAGCTAGCCAAGTCCACTAAACCAACCTTACTAATCAATAAGGTTGCCAATGTCAAAGCTAAAACACCCTCACAATGAATACCTGTCCCAAAGCACCCATTAGTAAACTTTATATTCTTTGTAGTTCTGGGCCTGCTCTCTTACTACTATAGGATCTGCAGGGTTAATTTATATCTGTAACTTAGCATTTGGTCAATATCTACTGCTTACTCAATGCTTAACAAATGTATGTTGAAATTGACTGAATTTTTGGAGTCTATATATTGTACATAAAAGAAACATATAGAAGAAAATCGGAGGGATTAATGAAAATAACACTTAGGTAGACAAGAGCAGACTTTGGTTCTAGTTTGAATTCCTCCACCTGTCCCCCTTTGAGGGTAAGGACTTCATTTCCATGCACATAAACCAGAGAATTAAAGGAGCTTCTCAATGACTTCCAAGTCTTCTAGTACATGAGACATAGCATGAAATATCAAACATTTTTTAAAATTCAGTCTTAATATTAGGAGACATCAACACAGAGAAGAAAAACATGCCATACTGTATACCAGTTAGGTTATAATATTTATTCTAAAGTTAAATTTATCTTATTTATCTTTATTTATCTTCTGATCTTAGAAGAGAGGAACTAACATGCAACCAACAGTCTATCATAATGGGAGGTACCACTATGAATAAGTCAGCAGCCAGCTGTTTCCCATCTTCATAGAGAGGAAAAAGATGACAGGAAGTAGGATATTATGTAATGAAAGAGAAGTGAGTTTTTGTTTTTTGTTTTGGTTGATATAAGAGCATTTCACAGCAAGAATGATTCCAAACAGTGAAAAAGGCTTTCAAGAGGGTAGATAACTGTTCTTATTGGAAATTACTTTAAATATCATTGACCATCAATCATTATTACAAAATTTAAGCAAGAGCATTGCTAACAAAGGAACTCAATGTTAGAAGATTCTCTTTTGAACCCCCTAAAGCTATAGAAGAATAAAAATTAAGTTTTAAGATGTTTTAGAGAAAAAAAGATAAAGTTACAAAGGAAAAATGAATTTGTTCTAAGAATTAAGCACCAAGCAATGCCTGCATCAACCCCCCCTTCCCCCGTTCCCACGACTTTCCATTTTATCTAAGAAATGAGCTCCCACAATATTCAGTTTTCTTAGACTAAGGTTCAGAGTTGTATTTGTTAAATGAAAAGTAGTCTGTTTATAAATTGGTCCTCATTTTGACAATGTGTTTTGACTGGTCAGCTTGGACTAATGTTTCACATAATGGCAACGCTAACACAACAAATATGTCTGAGTGTTTTCATCATGCAAATTTCAGAAAAGAATCTTTTCAAATAACAGCCTTCAATATGGCTTTGGTCAAGCAATGAACAGGTAACCTGAGAAAATCTAGTTTCATATAATAAAGCCTGCCCTCCAGAGTTGCATTTTATAATCGAAGAAACTTGAGCATGTCTGGTAAAAATGGGTTGTTTTCCTATAGAAACTATGTTTATAATTTTCCTAGTCAAGTATCCATCTTCCTAAATAAGTTTATATAAATAGTGCCATTCATTCATTTTAAAATTAGTTACTGCACAAACAGCCAGCTCGAGTCAGTAAAACTGAAGACAGTCAACAGCACAAAACAGTCAAGTTATGCTCTGGCCTCATTTAAGGAGCTCACCATGTTATATGGTTATATGAAGGGAAAAAGGGACAGAGGAAGAATATGAGAGGAAGGAGAGGAAGAGGAAAAGTAGCAGGAGGAAACAAAAGGAAGAAGAAGACGAAATAATAATAATATCCCAAATAAGGTATGTATCTTGCTGCTGAGCATCAGAGAAAATTTGTCTTGGAAACGATTTAAGTAAAACACATATAAATATTTTTCCCCCACAACTTTGTTAAAACTTATGCAAAACTATGAAAAAAAAAAAATCCAACATTTAAAAAAGAGTCCTGAAAGAAGCTACAGGGGGGAAAAACACCTTAACTACAGAGCAGCGATTTTTAACCTTTTGTATCTCATGGCACACATAAACTACTTAAATTCTGCGGCACACCAAAAAAATGTTATATTTTTTACCAATCTGACAAAAAATAGATATAATTTTTATTTATTCGTACCAGACAGCTACTGTTGTGTTGGCTGTTGGTGTTTTTAACTGGACAATCTAAGAAAAAAGAGGTCAGTGCCCCAACTAAACAGTCAGGTATTGCATGTTTGAAAAATTCTTGCACCAAAAGAAGGCAGTGGACTGAGTGGAAGCAACACTGACACTTTCCCAGGACTAAACTGGAATCACAACTCAAATATAGAAATACCATCCTGGATAAAAATTCTTGCACCACACCAGCGTGCCTCTTGCCGCACACCAGTTGAAAATCTCTTCTATAGAGGAACAAAGGTCAGAATTACATCTTACCTCTTTTCAGAAATCATGCAAGCAAGAAGAGTGAAGTGAAATACCTAAAATGTTCAGAGAAAGAAACCACCAATCTCGAATTCTGTACCTTGCAAAATTATCCTTCAAAAGTGAAAGAAAAATAAAGACAAATAAAAACTGAGGAAATTTGTACCAGTAGACCTGTCTTGTAAGAAGTGTTAAAAGAATTTCTTTGGAGAAGCAAAATAATAAAGGTCAGAAACTCATATTTACATAAAGCAAGAAAGTGCATCAAAAAAGGGATAAGTGAAGGTAAAATAAAACTTAAGGGATGTGTTGTTTTGTGTATTTACTGACTTAGATAATACTTTTCTAGACCTATGGCATAAAGTATAAATGAAGATGAAATATATGACTATATAAAAATGAAATAATTCCACAGAATTAAAGAGGTTTTTTCCATAGGACATTTGCTTATGGCTTTCTGTTAGACTGAATATAAAGGTTGAAAGAAATTTTAAATGTCTCTCAAGGGTTAAATTTCCATCAATACACAAATAATCAAAAAGTATTTTGATTACTTGAGGATTTTTTACTTTGTTGAGTATAGTTACACTCAGGGATATGCTGGTTAATATTTAACAACCTGCTCTTGTGGCCAATATGAGCTGCCCCAAAAAACCATAGTCTCCTCCCTTTGGGGCGAAGGTGTTCAGCTTCATTGCTATTATATTGCTTATTGTTTTTTCAACAATGTATTTAGTAAGAAAGTTTTCAGCTTTGATGAAACACCTAACTGTAATTTAATTAGAAATCAAAAATGAAAGCAATGATGTTGCTTTACTAAAACAGTGGTTAAATCTTGGAGATTTCGGATACTCAGATCTAAATCTTGTTATCAGCTCTTAGAAGACATGATTTTGCACTTTCTACTTAACCTCTCTAAACCTTTTTCTACATCTCTAAATTAAATATAATACCAGGCCGACCTTACTATTGCATAAAAATCAAATTAAATAATCCATATAAAGTACATCTGATAATCACTATATGTTCATGTCACACCAATAAAACACTAAGTCTACCAGCTATTTTTAGTCATTGAGGAAAACAAGAGTATTTGCAGTTATGAACATCCAAAGTAATACCTGCTCTCATGTAAAAATGAATTCACTTTTCTGAGTTATTTATAGAGGCACTTTAAATTTATTTTAAAAGTGAACAAGTACATTCAATTTAAAATTAATAAGACCATTATTGTGTATTCATTAAAATTTCATGTGATTATCGGAAACATTTACAAGGTATGCAATGGACTCATTTTATATAGAAGAGACAATAATTAAGCTTTAATAAATGGAATTTTAAATAATCACTTATAAAAATATATTATTAAATTTGAGACTTCTTATTTTAAAATCTGTCTATAATTTCTGTTTACTAGAGACAGAGTAAGAAATTATATGTTTTGTGAACATTTAAATAACTAGAATTAATATTAGAAATGGATGACAAAGAATAAGTCTCCTAGTTTGAGAGTCTCCTGCCTGCTAGAAAACTATAATGCAATCAGGAGATTCTGCTGACATTCCTTCCTGTGTCTCCCCCCTCCCCCCAGTAATCAAGGTCATTACTTAATGATGTCAATGGAATCTCCCATTTCTCCCTGCAAATGCTGATGATAAATGGCACATTTGTTCATGTGTTGTCACAAAGGTCAGTGTGTAATTGGCATCACTAATAATACCTGTGAGATTTAATGTGATCAGCAGGTAATTTGTCTCATTTTCTTTTTCCCCCCTTTATTTGTGATTTTGCCAGGGAAACAGCAATGTTTCATTTTGTTTCTTTAAAACATCCGGTCACTCAAATAGCTCAATCATAAATTCCATGAAGACACCATGAGTATCTTGTTTACAATGTTTTCCCCAACTGCCAGCACAGTGCCTAGAATATAACTGGGGTGGAATTCATAAAGGCTTCTCGAGAGAGTGAGTGAATGAATGAAGGAAATATAACAAAATTATCTCTAGAAATTACTAAAACTGTTCAGAGAAGAGCTTTCTTACTCCTAGTGAGCTCTTTTAATATTCCTTCATAGTACTTCTTATAGTGTGAAATGACATGTTTGTAGGATTATCTGATTAATGTTAGCCTCCCCTACTAGACCATTTTGCTTACAATGGTACTCCCAGCCTTTAGGACGGGGCCTGGCACACTGTAGCACTCAGTCAACACCGTCAAGGAATTAACGCCTCCTGCCTGAGTAGCTCAGTTAATTAGTAGCCATCAAAACTCTAAGACTCTGCCCCATTTTATAAGATAAGAAAACTCAGCAATGAAAAGTAAGTCTGCTTGATAATATTTTTTGAATGTCTGTTACAACAATGGCATAACCCCCACGGTTTTCGTTACCCTTTACACATAGGAAGTCTTTAGAGAGAGAGTTCCATCTCGCTTTCTCTGAATAAGCCCAATGTGCAGAGCAGCATTTGCATCCCAATCAGACATTGTTGGAATATGTAACATGATCTATTATGTATTCTAAAATATACAACATATTACAAAATGTATGATTTAAAATGCTCTATTTCTCACCAGAGAAGGGAGCTCCAACTGTTGGCTCAACTGTTCTATCATTCTTTTGCAGGCAGGACTAGAGTCTTTACTTGAGGTGGTAAACACACAAAACAGTATACAGGTGATGTATTGTACAATTGTATACCTGAAACCTATATAAATTCAATTTTAAAAACATATATCTTGCCAGGTCTCATTGTACACCACAAAGTAATCTGTGATTTGTGATTAAACCCAAATATATTCACTATATAGCCCTACACATTGTCAGTGTAACCTTTGGGTCTCTTTATATGCCCTAAGAGAAAAGGCTGTCGAAAACTCCCGATACATAAGCTAGTAGTTTTTCCACATACCTTTCTCTCTTCTCTCAAAGGTGCAATAATTTCAAACTGAACATTAAGGAATCTCTTATATAAATTAAAATTAATATGCTATAAAACAGCAGTAGCAATAATAGCTACCAATTACTAAAGGTATATTATGTCTCTAGCACTATGCTAGCTTCCTATCCCTTATAGTCATTCCTCATAATAACACTGAAAGTAAACATAAGTCTCATTTTAATAATTTTCTCAAGATCACATAAGTAACAAGGTGGCACAGCTGGTATTTGAATCTAAGTTCATAAAAAGAAGATAGCACAGTTTTTTGGCCCCAGCACTAATAACATTTTAGACCAAATAATTCTTTGTTGTGGATGAACTGTCCTGTGCCTCTACCAACTAAATGCCAGTAGAAACTCCCTCCCAGTTGTAACAACCAAAAATGCTCCCATGGGCGGCAACATCTCCCTTACTCCCCACTCTCCAGCAACCCCTTACCTATTTAACGACTGTCTCCCTGCCCCTACCCCACCCTCATTGGGAACCACTGGAAAACACACCCAGTTGTTTCCTCTACCACTCCCTTTCTGCATGAAGGGAGACTCATAAGAGTCAAGCATTCAAATCTAAACCATTTTAGTATTTACTAAAATTCTTGAGAACCGTTATATATTCATATGGCAATTTAACCAAGCCGACCTTCACCTTAACAAGAAATCTATCAGAGGTAAACCCAACTTCATAAGGAAAGGTACTAAAATTATTGTGAAACCTTCTTTTTCAGTCATTGTTTGGAAATGCTTCCATTTTAGAAAACTAAATGGAAAAAAATAGAGAAAAATAAAAGTATACCTAAGTTTTCATTTGCAAAGTGCATACAGATCTTCAAGGAATTCAAGTAGTTTATTAGAATTAAACCTACAAGTTGAAAATGAGAAACTAGATTTCATTTATTATTGCCCAGGGATTTTTTGAAGTGGAGTTTAGCCCTGAAATGAAAGTCAGGAAATTGCTTCTTTAGGTCACATGTCTTCTATCGTTTTTATCTAAAATCAGAAGATCAAAATTCCAAATGACTTTTCTAAACCAGGAATCAATTAAAATGACATTTTGGAATTTTGAATAGTCATTTCTGCATCTTTAAAAAAACACACACACAAATTTAACCTTTGTTTCTAGAACAGAGGATTACGTTGTTTTTGTTTTTGCTTTTGGCACTGTTGGTTTCAACTTTTAGTTTAGATATAAAGATGGATAGATAGTGCTGCAGAGTCAATCACTTTAAACCACAACTCTGTTCCTCAGTATCAGAGAGAAAGAATGTGTACCTGCTAACAACAGTCATCAGCATAGGGGTATTGTCTTAATCAGGGACAAACAGTTCAAAGGATGAGAAGAGTCTTTTCAACATATGGAGTTGGAACAGCTGGAGATTTTTGTTACCCTTCCTTAAATCATACACAAAAGTTAATGTGATCATGATTAAAGGTCTAACTATAAAAGTCAAAACTATACATTTTTTATTAAAAAAATAAGAGAATATCTTTGTGACCCTTAGAAAAGCAAAGTTTTCTAAGGACACAAAAAGCACTAACCTAAAAGAAAATATTGATAAATTGGAGCTCATCAACAATAAGAAATCATTAGAAAATTACAAGTCAAAACCACAATGAGACAGCATAACACATTGACAGGACTGACACCACCAAATATTGACCAGAATTTAAAGTAATGAAAACTTTAATACATTGCCAATAGAAGTGTAAACCGATACACCACTTTGGAAAATGGTTGGGAAATTTCATATGCAAATAAACATACATCTACCTATGATCCAGAAATCCCATGCAAGACAAATAATAACCTATTGCTATAAAAATACTTGTCCAAGAATGTTCACTATAGGCAAACACTGGAAACTACTCCAATGTCCCACAACAAAAGACTGGATAAACAAATTGTAGTATAATTATATTTCGGAATACTACTCATCAACAGACAAACCAAATTCATTATACATACAACATAGATAAATCTCAGAAACTTTAGGATGAGCAGGTAGAAACCAGATATGAGTATGCACTATACAATTTCATTCATGTGCATCGAAAGAATAAGGAAAACTGATCTATAGCAAAAGATATCAGAAAAGCGGTTGCTTTCTGGAGAAGGGGAACTGTCAGAAGGGCACAGGGAAATCTGGAGCGATGGGAATGTTCTATATTTTGATAGAGTGATTGGTTAGGTGCATGTATGCATTTCTCAAAACTCATTCACCTGTACCATTTAAGATTTGTTTCACAAAGTGGAAATAACAAATTTAAGTAAGATACACAAAAATTAATAAGTGAGGGAAAATTCATCTGCAGTAGTCAAAGTCAAGAATTGCAGCTTGACAGAAAGATGAGGCAGCTTCCGCAGTATTGACAGTGCTTGGTATCTTCATCTGGGTGCTGGTTGTGCTGGTATGTTTACTTTGTGGAATTTCAAGGACACTGACAATATGGGCATTTTAAAAACATGCTGCACTTCAACATAATTAGCATTTAAAATGTTTGATGTTTGCAGTCACAAAAGGCTTCTACATCAATTCCTAGCTAGAAACACACATACTGTTTCATTGACACAATGGGATGTAAGGACGTTGCTAGCTGAATCATCCTAATATGCATAATAACCTCCTACTGGAAAAGCTTTAAGTTGCTACTATGACAGCCTGCTTTGACTATGGCATTCACAGAGAATAAATCATTTCCATTTAATCTGTCCAGTGGCTTTGTTATTGGAGATGACAAGGAAGCAACAGCAGGCATCACTAGAGAAATCACAGCAGTACACATCTGTCACATTATAATGCAGTGGGATAGGAGATCTTTCGGAGTGTCATAATTGTAATCTCAGAAAACCAAGTGCTATTTATGTGATAACATCCACCTGCATTTCTTTAAGGTGTGTTTTCAATTTGCTGCCTGTTTACACCTATTGGAAACTGAAGCACCACCCATTATTAAATACTATGTAAATAAGTTAGACCTAATGTGAAGGATCAGAAGCTAACTGGGAAACCTCAGCATCTGGGGCCAGAAGATTCTATTTTAACAACACCCATCTGGCCCTTGAAGCCTAGCTTAAGCATTTTGATAGACCCACCAAGATTCAACTAAGGAGATAGTCTTTTACCACAGATGAAACTATCTCCCAGTGAAAGAGAACAGATGAATGGAAGTGTCAGTTAGGGCTCTTTGGTTGCTATGTACAGAAATTGATTCTGGCTAAAATATGTAAAAAAAAAAATAGAGGGAATTTATTATAAATTGATTTGGGAATTGCTCACTGGATTAAGGTAAGGAAGGACGCCAAGGATGTGGGGCTTTGAAAAGGGGAACTGTTGGAAATGTGTATTGGAGATCATTTGGCCCCACCTCACATCCTCTTGGGCCAATTTTTTATCCCAGCTATTGCTGCAGAAAGCAATTATACATATATAAAGTGACAGCCTTTTCTTTACTGGGGCTCCTCTGCCACATGGGATACTTGTGGAAGCCCATTCAGCCATTCTGGCACATGCACAAAATTATGGAGATGGGAAGGAGGTAGCACTCCTGTGGCAACCAGTGGGGCATGAGTTGCTGGAAAAATACAACCCTCTCCCATCCCCCCGCTGGGTAACTTTGAGCTGGGTAATTTTGAACATGGTTCTGCATGTGGTCCGCGGCAGGGTTACATCACTGCGGGAACCGTGGGCAGCTTGGTGATGCCGCTCTGACTGCTCTCCCTCCTTTGTTTCACCCTCCCCATCCCGCTGCCTGGAATCACTTGCCAAAGCACACTTCCTGCCCATAAGCCTTTGGGTAGGCTCTACTTTGGGGAGGAAGTCTACACGAAAACATAAGGTATCTACAGGGTTCTGTGGCTGCCAGAGTGGATGAATTCAAACCCATGTAGTCATTTTTGTTCCTCTGCTCATGGTCTGAATCCTGGGAGAGAGCACCAACTGGCCAGGCTTGAGTCTCCTGCCCACCCATTATACAGGAAGGGTAAGGCACAGCAGATAGTCTCTCACAGGGGAAGGAAGGAAGGAAGGAAAGAAGGAAGAAAAGGCTGCTCTTGCTCAAGCACAGGGCAGAAGGAGGCAGCCCTCAGGACAGAACCCAGTGACTACGTCTCCCCTACTCCAGGCAAAGACCACAAAAAAAGCTGCCTCTCTGCCTTCTCACCAGGCACTGCAGCAACTGTGGAACAGAGCCAAGTTAAACATCCCCACCAGGCGCTGACCAAGCAGAGGATGCAATGTCCATCCCCTCCCTCCCCTCGGGTGGTGTGGATATTACGGATGGAATCCTGTCAACCGGCCCCACTCTGCAGTAGCCCAGAAGAGGCGGAGTCCTCCCTCCCTCCCTGCCCCCTCCAACAGCTCATGAATATAAACAGAGGCAGCATCCCTCCTCCTTTCCCATGAGGCACTATGAAGACTGTGAAAGGAGCCTTGTCCACAACCCCGGCCCTGCCCTAAGGGAACATAAGCAAAGAGGAGGCTCTCTACCCTCTCTCAGCTAGATTAGGGAGGTTAGGAGATTAGATTAAGAAGAGTAGAGAGCTGGAAAAAGGGATTCTTTATAGCTGAGCATAAAACCACAAGCAAACATCCCACGCATCCCATGTGTGAAACTGACTTGAATCAATTCAGCAGAAGTTTTGAAAATGGATCTACCATGTAGAATACCACTCAGGTTTCAAACTGGCTTCAGTAGCACACCAGCAGGGTAGACCAGAACAGCACTGCAAAAGCTTAAAAATCAAATTGACATTAAATAAACCTAAAAATAGTGGACTAGGTCATACTTTCTGAACATAAAAGGGTCTGTTGGCTAATAAAATAGAAGATTAAATAGCAACCAGAATGTCATAACATAATATTTAAGGAGTCCAGAATGCAATCCAAAATTATGTGTCATACCAAAAACCAATAAACTCTCAATTCAAGTGAGAAAAGATAACCAACAGATGCCAACACTGAGATGATCCAAATGTTACACTTATCCAACAAGAATTTTAAAGCAATTATCATAAAAATGCTCCCACAAGAAATTATGAACACTCTTGAAATACATGGAAAAATGAAAAGTCCTAGCAAAGAAACAGAATATACAAAAAAGAATCAAATAAAAATTTTGGAATTAAAAATACAGTAACTAACATTGATATACTCCTTGGATGAGCTCAGTAGCAGAAAGGAGATCACAGAAGAAGGAAAAATCAAGAAACATAAAGAGAGATCAATAGAAATTATCCAATCTGAGCAACAAAGAGAAAATAGATTTTTAAAAGTACAAAGCCTCAGGAATATATGGGGCAATAATCAGAGATCTATCATTTGTTCCACTGAAGTCCCAGAAGGAAACGAGAAAGAGGCTGGGGCTAAAAATTTTCGGAGAAATAATGGCTGAAATATTCTCAAACTTGACAAAAGGTATAAATCTACAGAAAAAAATGAACAAATCTGAACAGGATAAACAAAGAAATACATACCTTGACATATATCATAAAAACTAAAAAAATAGAAAAATATCTTGAAAGCAACCAAAGAGAAATAATACATTACCTATAAGGGGAGAACAATTCAAATTCCAAAGTACTTCTAACCAGAAACAGTGGAGGCCAGAAAGAAGTGGCCCGATATTTTTGAAGTGCTGAAAAAAATCAAATATCAACCCAGGATCATATACCCAGTAAAAATATACAGGGAATTTCACATACCCACACTAATTCATATATTTGGCTTCACTGGAGAAATCAGAATACCTGGCGATCGGGGCAGACTTCTTACAAGACAACAGTGGTCTTGAGTCTTGCTCCCTTCAGATGAGGCATGTGCTATCTGTTCACCAGAACCCCTATCTATAGCCCCTTTCCCTGAACACTATTTCAAACATTTATTCTACCTGCCCAGCTGTTGTAGGCATTAGATGATGGCATTCAGGCTATTGGTTCTAAAGTTTCCCAGAGACTCTAATAAAAGCCATAGATCCCCAAAAGGTACCCATGCAAACGATTTTTGCATTTAGTTTCAAAGACCATAGATCCTCATGTCCCTAAGATTCTGCAGACCTCACTTTGAGAACCCCTGATTTATACCATCTAGTCTACTATCCTAATCCCACACACATTGGAATATTGATTACTCGTCCTTTTATGATGTTAACATTAATGCCTCTTGCTTTTTGTATGTTAGAAATGCCTCTTGTATTGTCATATGTGTTTGCTGCATTATTTTAAAATATTCAATTCCTCTATGGAGAACAAGATAAGCAATGAAGATAAATGAAACTAAATATAGAAGGAAGTACCTTGTGAAACAAACATATTAGACATAGATAACATAGGTAGAGTCTATAGATGCAGAAGTAGAAGGACCGAGTAGTCACCAACTATTCTCGAGGCACCTAACAGTCTCTGGTACATAATTTGTAGAATGAATGAATGAATCACTGCCAGGCTCAGCTTCTCCATTACATTATGCTCCTCCTACCTCTAACGGATTACTACTTTTTTCCTATTCATTAGTGTGTCTCTTACTAGATCATAAATTTCTTAGAGATAAGGGTCCATAAATTATGTTGTGCACATGACAGGAGTTAATAAGTATCTGAAAGCAGTGTCATACATACAGCAGTGATTGTCAGACTCAAGGGTACATCAGCATCACCTTCGACGCTTGTTTAAAATGCAGATATCTAGCAACCACTCCCAGAAATTTTGATTCAGTAATTTAGAGATGTGATATTAAAAAAAAAAAAAAAAAATCTGCATTTTTACCAAAACTCTCACTACTTTTGGTGTAAGGACTCTATTAAGAACATATTGAAAACTATTGAACTAGGGGGTATAGAAAGTCTAGGGCAAATGGTAATCTCTATTGCCTCTCTTATTATGATAAACATTATCAAATAGGTTAAAATGAACTTCAGAGCAGCCTGAAAGGCAGACCTAGCTCTTTCACTTTAGTTGCTGTGATTTGGGGGGAAGGAGGAGACTGTATTGCTACCTGTATATGAGAGTGGGGGAGGAAAGGACGAGAGACCATCATAGGGAAGTCTCGTGTTTTTCTCCTTTGCCTTATTTTTATACCAGCTGGCAGAGCTCCTGCCTTCTGCCCAACCAGCTGCCCTTTGCTATCGTTGCCCATGGGCAGAGATGGGGAAGGAGCAAGAAGCATAGCTTAGTTCCTGAGGCAACTGCCCCATTTTGTCACCCCAAGGTTTTAATGGCTCTGCTTCTCCTTTGATTGCACAATACTCATCCTCTCAGCGAACATTTATTGCATGGCTAGAGTTGAATTTCACAGCCCAGTGTAAACATTTAAATTAATATTTAGAATTCTTAAAAACTGAGTATTACTTTTAGACAATTTCAGACTGAAGAAGCATATAGAGGTCATCAGGGAATTTTAAGTTGGAGGTCTGAAAGCGCAGAAAGGCTTTTCAAGTTGAGGAATGACTTTTATGTGTGGGCTCAGAGCAGCTGAAATACTCAGTCTACTAGATCTTCTTGACTTCTGTTTTACTTTGCGAAAATTTTGCACAGTGTTTCCCAACCCTGCTACCATGTCACAATGGATTTAAATTTACTAACAAATGCCAGAACCCAATGTTCACATATACTTGTCAATCCAAACACTCACACTTTAATTTCTGGAACATGTAATAATAAATTTCAAGTTCTGGGTAAATATGTAATAATGAAATATATTATTTTATTAGGAAGAATCCTTTTACATATCATTAAATTGTTTATTTGCTGTCCTATTGAAACTGCAAGCATTTGGGTTAGAATTCCTAACTTTCTCAGGTCATTGAAATTCAAAGAAATCTACAACTAATCCAAAGTACTATAAACATTTGTATGCTAAGTAAAGGCAGTTGCCTTCATGCACAAATTCTTATTTTCCCCAATGCAAAACAGAGGTTCAGAAAGAAGCAAACAGCTAACCTAATGATGAAACAGATGGAACATTTACTGCCCCCTTACCTTACATGATACACCAAGGAAATAATAGCTGAGTTCAGTACTTAAAGGGACATTTAAACAGCAATAAAAACATACAATAAGTATAATTCTCTGTTTACTGGCCTGGACCTTCTTAGTTGAAGAACATAGGTGATGGCTCCAACATTTTGATTTTCCATCCATTAAGAAAATACACAAAAAGAAAAAAAGGAGAAATTATACTATTATTTAATGCCATACTGAGCCAGACCCAGGCAACTATACAAAAAATATATATATAAATATATATATATAAATATTCAAATTACATTCGAAACCGAGGTATATACAGTAGTGCCTCGGTTTCTAAAGTAATCCATTCCGGAGACTGTTCAAGTTCTGAAACGTTTGAAAACTGAGGGATCAACAGCCGACAGCTGGGCCTCAGGATCCTGCCCTCAGCAGAAGCCACGTGGCCTGTTCTACTTCCAAGGTGTGTTCGAAAACCGAAGCATTTCCTTCCGTGTTTATGGCTTCATAACCCAAAATATTCGTCAATGGAGATGTTGGGAAACCAAGGTACCAGTGTGTGTGTGTGTATGTGTGTGTGTGTGTGTATGTGTATATATACATATATACATACTTATATATACACACACATATATATATATGCAAACAACTGATCTAACACAATAAATCAAGTTAAGACTGTGTCGGGTACTGCGAAGGAAACAAGCCCCCACCAGTGAATATTAATCTCCTACCTTATAGGAATCATTCAAAGACAATTACACACAGACTAACATAGTCACCTTTAAGGTTTAGTCAACATTTTTACCGTGGTTTCATACTATTTTTCTTCTTTTATATTCCAAAATCTGGAATACTTACTCTATTGAGCTACACCACTTTTAACACCTTCCTTGTATTATGTCTAATAAATAAATTTAAGAAAACAATTTTTAAATTAAAAAAAAAAAAAGGAACTAAGGAAAGCAGACAAGGTAGGGAATGAAGCAATAGGATCAAAAAATCTTAAATGTCCCTTTCATCTCTAAAAATATTTAATTAGATGAGTTTGAGTGACTTCTCATAATTCAGTTATTAAGATCAACCCAGAAGCTTAAACTGTTGACTTATACAGAAACTCCAGTTCAAACAAGTTTAAGAAAAAAAAAAGTATTGATTCACTTAGTTGAAAGGCCAGAAATAATGCTGGCTCCATCCATGATTGGATTTAGAGGTCCAATGATGTCATCAAAACTTGGTTTCTCTCCAGCTTTTGGCTCTGTCCTCCACTGAGTTGGCTTCTTTCTCTGCTCTGGCTTCACATAATGGCCCCTGACAGCTCCAGGATCATAATCTCCCAGAATTATTTCCAACTGGACTATTTTGGCTGCCACATATAACCCTGAATCACTGCGGCCTGAGGCTCATACTCAACCCTGATTAAACTGTGACTTGTACCCCACTGCAAAATTTGTTCTTTTTAACGGAGTGCATTATAACTAATACAGACTTTGATACCAGAAAATGAGGCACTATAGAAAACATACTGGTTTAATAGAAGATGAAGGATACAGAACAGAGAAGGCTCTCTATTTCCTCTACTCTTTCTCTCTGGTAGTCTTATATCATATTGAAGATGTTAAACTATGGCCTTTTTTACGCTGAAGCTCAGTCAATGTGCCGATGAAGGCTATAGCAAATTAGGGACTTGGAAAGAAATGTATTTAGAGTGCTTTTAACACCTTTTGAGGCCATCAGTGAAGTCTTACAAGAAAGAGACAAACAGGCTGAATATAGCCAACCGTAAGCACAGAGGGAAGAAAAAATAGCTTCATTAAGAAGACCCTTTTCCATAATCCAAAATGATAGTATTTTGTAGGTTAGAAAAATTGAATTATCTACTTAACAAATATTAATGCTGATATAGATTGGAAAGTAGATGATTTGGAAGGGTATGTTATTGAGGCACAATAAAAAACTTCAGACTTGGGCAACTCCTTCTAAGTATTCTCTGTCTGAAAATGACCCAACATATTGATGTCCACCAACCCAAGGCTATTGTTTCAAATCTCTTCCAGGGCCAGGCCAAATGTAGATAAAGGCCATTAAACTAAAATTCTAGGAAACGGAGACTTGTTGCTGAGAGACCAAAGTCCCTGACTCACAATCCATGATCCCACTAAAATCTTCTGGTATGGTACTACACAGAGTGAAAATTATAAATGCTGTGGACTGAGCTTGACCATAAAGAGCTATAACTTAAATTTTAAATGCCTTGGCCACCCACTTACAGGGAATGAGCTACTAAAGCTATGCAGCCCCAGAAAGGGCATCATACCCAATGTCTATCTCATAAGAAAGACAATGGAAAAGAATAATCTTCTCAGAAGGTATCGACATAAGAAATGCACAAACCTGTGGAGAAATTTTTTAGTTTATTCAAGCCAAACTGGTGACATATGCCAGGGAACTAGATCTCAAGTGCTCGAGAGGATAATAGTTGGCAGTTTCTTTTGTGCATTTGAGAATAAGGAGGTAACATGAAGGTTGGAGAAAGCAAGGCAGAGATCAAATTACAGGGTATTTAAGATTATGTGCTCTCTTGAGGGTAGCCACATATTAGAAGAAAGGGTGTGCAAGTGGGCATTTCAAGGGTGTGTTAACCTAGATGCACAGAAACCATGGATAGGGCTTGATTATGGTAAAGATAAGCCTTTAACTAAAGAAGTTATTTGCCTAGGACCTGACTACCCACCATGACCTGCCCAGTTAGGAATTTACACCAGACCACCCTATAAGGTTACTTTCCATAGAACCCCTTTTTCATCCACAATGGGATGACAAGGGAGGACTGACAAGTGAGTTTATTCCAGAGAGCAGAATTAGATGCTACTACGTGTAGTCACTAGTCACTACCAAGTCAGAAAGCTCTCATTCTTTCCAGTCAGTAGGCTGTGGTTTATGCTATATACCAGTGAGTCATGTGTGCGACTGCCCTTTTCCAAATAGCATTTTCGTTGAGCTTAGTCAGCTCTTTCTTCACCACTTTCTAATAAATATGTCAAAGGTAGATAATAGTGTTTTAGCCTTAATACAATGAGAAGCCACATCTAGATGTGATGGGAGGAAAAGAGACTCAACCATTTACCTGGAATAAAAACAATGAGGACTTTGAGTTAGCCCATTTTGAGGAAGAGTGCTGGTGTGAGCATTTTAAGGGTATGTATTTATATGAGGAGATTATTTTTTTTTAATGTATCTTTATTGATTTCAGAGAGAGGATGGGACAGGGAAAGAGAGAGCTGAAACATCAATGATGAGAGTCAGTGATTGGCTGCCTCCTGCACGGCCCCAACTGGGGATCAAGCCCGCAACCCGGGCATGCGCCCTGACTGGGAATTGAACCAAAATCTCCTGGGTCCTAGGTCAATGCTCAACTGCTGAGCCATGCCCAGCTGGACAAGGAGATAATTTTGGCAAAGACTATATTCGCCATTTGGTTAAATCCTCATTATCCACCCCAAATGTTCCTCATTATATAATAGCAATAGAGTTTGCATGTTGACCCCTGTTTCAGGAATAGTTCCTGAACTGACCAAATCAATGAGGATAATCTCTTCTCCTTTGCTGTTGATTAGTTCAAACCCCAGTGTCACCCTAGCTGGTTTGGCTCAGAGGTTAGAGCATCAGCCCAAGGACTGAAGGGTCTTGGGTTCAGTCTCGGCCAAGGGCATGTACCTTGGTTGCAGGTTCAATCCCTGTCCCTGGTCAGGGCACATGCGAGAGGCCACCAATCAATGGGTCTCTCACATTGATGTTTCTCTCCCTCTCCCTTCCACTCTCTCCGAAAAGCAATGGAAAAAATATCCTCAGGTGAGGGTTAAAAACAAAACAAAACAGGGTCAAGCCAATCAGCAAATTCATCTTATGCTGATAATTCATTCAGGATGTGGGTGTTCCCTAAATTGTCTCCATAAGAGTGAAGATAAGAATTTATGTTGAATTTTTGGTGGAAAGTTGTTTTCTCTCCACTGGACATGAATAGGAAGTCACTGAGTTGAAGCCAACACAGTTGATAGAGTAGAAATAGGAAAAGTACATCAGAGTATGGGGGGGGAGGGGTGGGTATTCCCTGAAGAACCTGCCTCAAGTCATCCCCATCTCAGTGAATGGTACAAGCAGCCACTGAATGGCCCTACCATTTACCCAAGGGTACTTGCCAATATCTAAATACCTAGAAATCATTCTTTATTCAACTTTTATTCATCTCCTGCCATTTACTGAATTCATCAGCACACTGAGTCAGTACTTCCAAAGTGTTTCAAATCGATCCACTTCTCTCCATCTCCAATGCCACCACTTCAGTCAAGTCACTGGACACCTGAAAATTCTGACTGGTTTCACTGCTTCCACTCAGTCCTTTCCAATACAATTTGAATGTAGGTTTTAGAGTGATCTTTTAATACCAAAAATCAGATGTCATCCTTCTGCTCAAAACTCCCCAGTGGCTTACCATTGTACTTTATCTTACCATGGTCTACAGGATCTCATAAAGTGATTCATCTATACCTCTCTTTCAACTCATTCCCTCCTTCCTCACTTTCAGCCACATCAGTCTCCTCTGTTCTTCAGATTTACCAAGCCCTTTCCCCCACTGCAATTTGTACTATCTGGAATGATCTATCCCCACCTTTTCATGTTGCTAGTTTATTCTCATCATTCAGCTCTCCTCGAGTTGTCTTTGCCCATTCCCTCCAGTCAGTCTTTCATCATTTAATCACATAGCGCTTCCTAGCAGTTAATCATAATCTATATACCAATCTATAATTATTTTTGATTTACTGTGTCTCACTCCGCAAACATAATACATGCTCCAACAGGATAAGGAACTAGTCTTTAGAGTTAGTTATATTTCTATGTCCAAACACATGCTAGTTCTTAATCAATGTTCCAAAAATATACGGAGTGATCTCATTTATTCATTCAGCAAATATTTACTGAAATCTTAGAAGGAAGTGTCCCAGGCTGGGGGGAGAAGGGTAGCATAGCAATAAATGAAAAGAGCCAGAGTCACTGGCTTCATGGAGTTTATCCTCTGGGAAAAGGCAGAGACTAAACAAAGAGTATGTCATAAGGAGAATATTTTTATAAAAACAGCTCACTGGGCATTTGTTCAGAATACTTTCTCTTTCTCAGGATTTAGACAAAGACTAGATGCCAAGAAAACACTAAGAAGTTTGGCATATACCACTCCTTCCAAATAAGCCCTTGGAACTTGAGGACACTGTCATATACACTGGGAAAACAACTGAAGTATCAGTTACCCTGACAAATACACAAAAGGCTAATATCATCTATGGGTATATGTCATTGTGTATATGTCAGTGTATATGACACTTGTGTATATGTCAACTGAAATAATGAGATAGGCAAATAAATACACAATAGTCAAACTCACTGTGAATATTCACAGTCCTAATTAACCCAAGGCCAAAAAAGTCATCAAGATGGAATGTGACGCACTGATTATAAATGCCAAATTGCTGAACCAAAAGGAAGCTGAAGCTGTGTTGAGAAGAGAAAAATACAATAAATAGAACACCAGATTAGATTACTGCCTATCAGCAACGCTTAGGATAGGACTGGCTGCCAGGTGTGGAAACACTGTTAATGATTGCCATGCCACCCCAAACCATCAAACCATCGCATCCATTCCGAGCCAAGGCTCTTGCCAATGCACAGCTGGGCCTTTCTGGCAAAGTGGCTGAAGCTCTCTCTCAATTCATTAAGAATTGTTTCACTTTGGTAGATACCAAGAAGCAAATCTAGCTGATGAAATTAATTGCTGAATTCAGACTTCAGGAATTATTTTCCCAATAAATTCTTGCCCAGATTTAAGATAGCATTCATTCTCAATGTGACTGCTCACAAGCCCTAATGACACCTGAAAGTCATACATTTCAGCCTCAGCGTGTTATGAGATGTGAGAAGTTCTACTCAGCACAGAGTGGGTCAAAGCCAAATGCAAATGGAAAAAATTCTGAGCTAGTGTTACAAGTAAACAACAACAATAATGATAATAATGTTTAAAAAACTAGCAATGATTGAGCCAGGCACTTTACCAAGCACTTTATTGTGCATTATCTCACTCAGGCCTCACAGCAGTCTTATAAAACAGGTAAAATTAATTTCTCTATTTTTACAAAAAACAGGAAACAGGCAAGGAGCAGACACATCTCTGAAGTGTATACCTATTGATGTTTTGTAGGAGACAAGAAAGCAAAGTGGGAGGAAAACAAGAAAAGTAGCAGAATAGCAAATAGTGGATTGACCACCTCTGGTTTTACTCAATACACTTTACCAGTATAGACTTCAAATTGATTGTAAAGAAAAAAGCAGTCACTTTCTTTAAGAAATCATGGAAAGTAAAATAAGCCAGTCAGAATTATATAATTTCTAAGGATGAATTTTATGGTATATGAATAACATCTCAATAAAAAAGTTAACCATATGGCCCAGCATTTCATTCCTAAGTATTTACCCAAGAGAAATTAAAACATATGTCTACACAAAAGCATGTACACAAATGTTCACAGCTTTATTTGCAATTGCGTAAAAATGGAAACAATCCAAATGTCTATCAACAGAAAACTTACCACACTGTAATATATATATACAATGTGTGTGTGTGTGTATATATATATATATATATATATATATGTATGTGTGTATATATATGTGTGTGTATATATATATACACACACACAATGGAATACTACTCAGCAATAAAAAGTAATAAATAACTGATATTATGAACAACATGGATGAATCTCAAAATACAATGCTGCACAAAAACACCAAACAAACAGAAAACAGTACATACTGCATGACTGCATTTACATAAAAATTTTGGAAATTACGTATACTTACAAAAAGTAGCTGAGGTGTTGCCTGTGAATGAGGGGAGGCTTACAAAGGGCACAAAGGAAATTTTGAAAGTGAAATGAGTGTTCATTATTTTAATTGCAGGGTGGTTTCACAGGTATATTCATATATCAAAATATCAAATTATGTACAGTAATGCAAGTAGTTTATTAAATGTCTATTATACTTCAATAAAGTAGTTTTTTTTAAAAATAAGCAAAAACTGCCTAATATGTTTTGTGCGCTATGTTTTTTCCATTTCCCTTTAGCTTTGGAGGACACAAGACAAAAGACATGATCCTATTTTAATGTGGCTGGCCCAGGGGGCTCTTGAGGAGATACTGGCAGAAACACAAAAGACACGGTACCTCAGTATCAGGCTTCACCCAACAGAGCTGTAGGGAGAGACTAATGGCATAGAGCACGGGTACTGATGCCAAACCAACTGCATCAAGAGATGCTTGCTGGGATCACCTGGGTAAAGTGCTTTGCCCCCTGCTTCCTTCAGACTGTAGAAGTGTGGATTCATCAATTCTCGTTATCTTCTCTGTTTCCAATTCACCCCAAACCCAGAAAACCTTATGAATCTCAAATTAAGTGTAAGTTCCTTCTTGAGATATGTGGAAAGTCAAAATTTAAGTCATAAAATCATCACCTTCTAATGTTATCACATATATCACTCCCTTGATTGCTGCTGAATGTGTAAAAAGAAAATCAGATCTACATCTCACACCAATTTGCGTTGTGTTTCCAGAGTGGCATAGGCTGTGTCACTGTGCCGCTTCAAAAAAAGAGCTGGGGGAATGAGCCACAGAGGTCTGAGGAGTCAGGGGCTGTTAAACAGCAAGAGTTCTGGGGCCCTGCCTGCACACACCACAGGGATGTGAAATGGGGTGAACTTGGAGGGGTTTTATCATCACCAGGTACCTGCTTGTTTAAGATCTGTTCGTTACTGCTTGCTTTTTTCCTGTGCAACACAGCATAATGACCTGAAAGCCAATGCGTAGAGCCTGGAAGAGCACAGGACCTTCCCAGAAATGTTGAAACAGGAGAATTCTTCTGAAGATTCAGGGAAAAAAGGATGGTAGCCTATCCCCCTCCCCTCCACAAAGGAAAACAAAGGTTACTTTCCTTGTGATTAAGAGTCTACACAATCGCCCGGTCGGGTGTGGCTCAGTGGTTGAGCGTCGACCCAGGATCCAGGCGCTCGGGGTTCAATTCCCAGTCAGGGCACATGGGTCAGGGCACATGCCCAGGTTGCGGGCTCAATCCCTAGTCGGGGGTGTGCAGGAGGCAGCCGATCAATGACTCTCTCATCATTGATGTTTACATCTCTCTCTCATCTCTCTCTCCCTCTCCTTTCCTCTCTCTGAAATCAATAAAGATACATTTTTTTTAAAAAGTCTACACAATTAAAAATTGTAAGCGGCTGATTGAAGGGTAATGTAGCAGAATTCATTCAGCCTAGTGCACCTCCAGGGAAATTCGGCGTTCCTTTATTACTTTTACTGCACATACACATTTTCCCTCAGAAAAGAAATTTAACCTTTGTACAACTGCTTCCAAATGTATTTCCTCTTTCCTCCAATAATGGTTTTTGTGACACATCTGCAGCAAATTAAAATGTTCCTTTTTTTAAAAAAATGCATCGAGTTATCAAGAAACTGATGTAGAATATGAATATATATCAGATTTTTAAAAATCTGTTGCTAACTATCCATCTTCAAAGTACCAAGGAGTATTCACCCATCCTTGTTATTGATTTATCTTTCAACGGATTACCATTATCAAAAACATCCAAGGATATACACAGGGGAGGAATGGGGGTAGGAAATCTCAAAAAGACATTTATTCTTTCTCTTTCTCACATTCACAGTTCCTTACAGTTATATAGATAATCAGAAGTGAAGGTTATTTGCTGAAATCCCTAACTTCCTATTTTTCAATGATCTTAATTTGTTTTTGTAGGCTTTGAAATACAAAATAGAAAAAAACTGAGAGCTGGTTGGGGAGGTGTGCTCAGACCTACAATAACAAATGGCTAACGTTTGTTGAATGCTTACTACTTCCCAGGCATCAATCCCTTTAACACTGCCCTTCTCCATGTGGTTGGCATTTTTGTTCTCATTTCACACATACCAAAATTCAGAATCAGCAAGGTCAAGCTACTTGCCTACAGTCCTACTTAGTAAGTGACCGAGTTATGAACCAAAGCCAGGACTTCATGAAAGAAGCACATGTTATCTTACAAGTGAGAAAAAAATTACAGAATATTAAGTTGACACATTCTAACACACTATCAATTCCCATACAGAAAAATAAACCTGAAATACTTCAATGAGACCAATTTTTAAAAACTATATTTTTATGCCTCAAATGCATCTAAATCCTACTCATCTATTTAGGGACAGATCGTCATTTTTCCCACATTATCAATCTGTTGATGAGCAGCCTACTTGATACTTTCCTTGCCATTCTGTCCCTAGAAATCAAATTGGAGAATTTTATTATTTTATTCTGTCCAGTGTTCCACTGTGGCTCTGAAAACATTTGGAATACTCAGATTTTCAACAGAAATACATGTAGATATAAAAAGACCTCAACCTGAAAAATGCTTCTGTTATGGGTGGAAGTGAAGTCTTGGGGCACCACTGGAATAAGCATTTCCGGAGGCCCCCATGGGTGGATGAGATATGGTAGAAAGCTTTATTTTCATGGAATTACACCCCTATGTTTCTGAAGTCCCATTTCCCTTACTCCAGCCACAGAAGAAGTATAGCTGGGGTTTCCTTAAAGCTAGAAGCAGAGCCCGAGTCCAGGGTGTCCTTCCCATGTTGCAGCCAGGCCCAGAGCAGCATCAGGCTGGCTGCGGTCCATTAGTCCATTGTGTGTGGAGGTCACGGGCCACACAGGAGAATGCCAGGAAGCCAAGCGTGAGCCATGAGTCAAGCGTGCCAAGAGGAACCAAGAGAGCCCAAGACCAACAAGAGTCCCAAGGGTCCCGAAAGCACAAGTGCACAAGTTTCTTTGTTCAGGGGATTAAATACCCCAAATCTTCATGTGCTTGCAGTGTCCATGCCCATTCTGGACAATGACCTTTGTTGCCAGGTGTGACCGACTAGCAAATATCTTTCCTATGTCACCCCAATCTTACTGGACATGTGTCTATCTTCCCTTTGTCCAGTCCCCTGGAAAGTGTAAAGCTGTAGCGTCCTGGTGAAGCTGTCCAAATGATATGTCTATAACGGCTGGCTTTCCCCTTTGCTCCTTTCCTGTTGTTAATAACCTGGTTAATTACGACAGTCTCACTACCACACTATTTGACAAAATACAAAGCCTCTTCCATTAAGTTCTGAGCTCCCAAGTCATTACCCTTTTGGGTGAGCTTTCTTATGCACTTACAGACATTTAACTTTCTAGCTCACTCAATAACGTGTCCCTTTATTACACATACGCCCGGCACTTTTCCCACTCAGTGAAGACTATGGTGCTTTATTGTTTGGCTCTCCTTCAAACTGGATTATTGGAGGATGTTTCAGAGTTAATGACTTTAACTTTCTGAAATAAAACCTGCTCATTCACCCAAAAGGAGAAAATCATGCACGCGTGTGCATGCGCATGTGCTCATAAATTCCCCAATTTTTGGGCCCATGTCCTGATATTATTTTGAAGAGGAAAAATGTTACAAGATCTGAAATGTTACAGCCAAACTCACCACCAGCATATAGGACAGACACCACTAATATTCTGGCAACTCTTGTCCTGACACCCTTCCAGGTCCTTTACATAGATTCATCCATTTCATCCTCAGATAGGTTCTATTGTTTACCTGTTTTATAGATGACGAAAAGAGGTGAAGTAATTTGCATAAGGCCACATGTATTCAACACAGAGGCCAGATCCAAACTTCAGGGTTTCTGTTGTTTCTATAATCTATCTATCTATCTATCTATCTATCTATCTATCTATCTATCTACCTACCTACCTTCCTTCCTTCCTTCCTTCCTTCCTTCCTTCCTTCCCTTCCTTCCCTTCCTTCCCTTCCTTCCCTTCCTTCCCTTCCTTTCCTTCTTTCTTTCCTTCTTTCCTTCTTTCTTTTCTTTCTTTCTTTCTTTCTTTTTAAATATATCTTTATTGATTTCAGAGAGAGGGAGAGAGAGAGAGAGAGATAAGAAACATCAATGATGAGAGAGTCATTGACCAGTTGCCTCCTGCACATCCCTGACTGGAGATCGAGCCCGCAACCCGGGCACGTGCCCTGACCGGGAATCGAACTGCAATCTCCTGGATCACAGGTCCATGCTCAACCGCTGAGCCACACCCAGCCGGGCTGTTTCTATAATTTTCTTCCTTTGTTACCCACTAGTACAAATCAAATCCAGAACTAACAATGGCGGCCAATTTTAATAATACTATTTTGATGAAGTGGTCTGTAGCATTCCAAATTACCCACCTCTAGGTTAGCTTTTAATTACCAGCAGTACCCACTGGAATGGGACAGGGAATTAAGCCCTCCTCCCCAAAGTGTAAGAAGTTTTAACGACAAGAAACAAAAATTTGTCTCCTTTATGTCTCCATTCACTCAGATTTCATTTTATTCTTTGGAAAATTTACATGCCTACCAAACCCAGATATAAAAGGTGATAACAGAAAGACTGTGCTGTGAATGACTGGAAAACATTATTTCTGAGAAAACATTCCTTTAGGGAGAAAATAAACAAGCTTGCTTATTTCAGTCCATCTGTGTTTCAGTTCACCTTAGAAAGGTAATGCACAAGTTGAGCATCTATTTGCTCTGGGTAAGTGGAATTCTTTCAGAGTAAGTATTACCCATAAAACTCACACTGAGATTTTGATGTTCTGAGCAAAATCCAAATAAATCCTTTGTGCTCCAGAAAATAAAGGTTTTGTCAGACTTGAGAACACACCTGGCAGTGCTGCCTTTAGCTGTATTTCCTGGACCCACTTGCTCCCTAGAGAAACTATGGCTTTTCAATGTTCCATTCATAAGGTTGCTGTTGCTTGTGCTATTTTGCTTCATTGAAAGTCTTCCAATCTGAATATATTTATTTCTAATGAGGTAGTTTGTGTCCTAGTATTCCCACCCTTAACTCAATAAAAATTCTGAGTACTCACTCTGTGTAAGGTATTACATTAGACACTAAAATAATAAATAGCAAGGATACAGCAATGACTCAAATACGGCTTCTGTTGACGAACTCCAAAACTGCATAATTCAGAATAAGGGCAAAAGTTATATTAAATATTCATTCCAGCTGAAAGGAATTTTTAAAAATTTAATTATCATAGACACAGAAACTAGTTTAACTAGAAAGAGAAAAAAAGAAACTTGGCATGATAGTGCGCTGTCTGCCTGACTTGGGTTTCGTCTCAGTACTGTTATTTATTCCCAATAACAAACCTATGAACTATGCCTTGTTACGCCCATCCTACGGTTAGAAAGTTATGTGAGTTGCCCCAGTTGATGGCAGGTCGATGGCTGATTAAAATAGGAGGTCAGTCTCCACGTACCCAGCCATGAAATTTTTAACGTGCCACCACATTCTGAAGAAATCTTTGAAACTGGTACATGAGATAATATGCACCACTGCTTTATCATGATACCTGGGCCCTCAAGGAGCCAGCACCCGAATGCTCCCTGGCACGCAAAGCCAGCACCAGGGAGAGCCAGCGAGCTCTCACTCACACCTCCACCCTCTCGGCTGGGCGCCAGTGGATGGCCTGGAGCTCTGCATCCGCACCCTCAGTACCCCTCAGCCACACTGCTAGCCTCTTTCTCATTCATCCCTTTCGTCCCTGCCCTGATATTTGCCTAAAACAATCGCATTCCTTCCTTCTCTCCGCTCATCTCCTCCAAACCCACCTGGTGGGCCACTGCTGTCAGTAGCAAGAGTGAGTTCTGCAGAGCTTACGCAATAACAAACAGAGTTGCACAGGTACCTGGAGCTCAACAAGGTGGAGCTCCTCTGGGACTCGCCTCCACCTACCTTCTTTTAAACTTCAGCTCCTGAACGCGGCTGGATTGCCATCAGCAATTTAAATACGTTTTATCAGCACTCGGTCTACCTCAAGGTTATTCCCCGAGAATCGCACAGAAATTACTGTTGATGAAGGAAATATGATACACAAGAGTAAAATCACTTAGTTTGTTTTTATGAAGTTTCCCTGATATCTTGGCTGATGAAGAATAAAAACAACTCTCACGACAGAGTCTAGCTGCTGTACGTATAAAATACTCCCTACAAAATGATCCCTCTTCCCCATGCTAAAGCACAAGGCCGCCTACCTATATAATGACTGATGTAAAGGACGGAACTCTTTCCTACCTTAGCATTCATATTCTCTCCAGGTCTGCAATCTAGCCAGACAGTATTATCTATTCAAAATGTAATCAGGACTTCTGATGACCACTATCTTTTACCTCCTTGTATAGGCAGGGGACTCAGATCTTGAAGTCAATATATAAAGCAGCGTTCAGACCATGGCAGTCCCTTGCAATCATTCAATTCATTGAATAAAGCAATTTGTGTCAGCTTCATATGGCTTAGGTTTATTTACACAGATTGAACCACTGAGTGTCATTTAATGTCCAAGCCTTGTTCTGAGGAGGGTACATAATTCAGGAGTGCTGAATCAGAAGAGCCATCCCAGGGGACCAATTCTCAAGAACCAGGATAACATGTATCTGCTTTGTCGATTTCCATTTAAGCAGAATTAGAGGTTACCTTACCAGATGCTCTGAGCACTAGTAATGAACACGCATTTCCCCCTGTGAGTAGTATAATAAATTCAGAAGAGGTCCAGTTCTGACATCCAAAGGGCAGCAGCATTATATCACTGACAATATACTATTAGCAGTCATTTCCACTTATTACTGTTCTCTGGGATTACACTGGAGTAGCTTAGGTTTTGTTTTATTGCGTCTTCATAGCATTTTCCAACTTGAGCCAAAGAGCTGCACTTTTTTGTGTAAGCACTATCATCGTTTACACAAAGCATAATAATTGCTTCTAATGGATTCCATGTATTAAAGGACTCAGCAGCACACTGGAGTTTTGTCTTCACAATTACTGGACAACAGAGCAATAGTCTCAGTTTTTTGGAACAGAATTAAATCTTCATCTTCTTTTTCAAAGACCTTCCACTCGAGGGGTTACCCAAATGTACCTCATGGTCCCCATGTCAATCACACACTCCAACCCCACCTAGAGAACATCTGGGCAATTTTTTCCAATATTCCCTCGACTAAGCCTTTTGTTTCCACCTCCAGATCTTACCCAAGTTGTCTTTGTAATGAAAATTTAAAAAGCAATAAAATTTTCCTAAATCGCTACAAATGCCTGAGTACATCGTTATGCAAATAATTTAATAAAGAATGTTTTTTAAATTAAGGCTTAAATATTACAAGTCAGTTGATTGCTAGCCAAAGACAAACAACTTTCTGACTTGTTCATTCCAAAGAATAATGAAGAAGAGAGAAGAAGGAAGGAGGGGAGGGGGGGAGAGACAGAAAAGAGGGAGAGAAAAGATTGTTTTGGTAGAAATTGGAGGTGAGCAAAGAGAAGTAGCTTTAATCGCCTGGAAATGGGGAAGGTGTATTAACAAGGAAGAGACACACAGACTTCTGGGAGAGCTTTAACCTGGGATAGGCTGAATTCAAGCACTTTGATAAAGAAATTCTCCATCACAGAATAGTCTTCATTTACTAAACTGAACAAAGATGATAGAGCAAACATTTGTCATTTTTCAGAAGGCTTATTTATATTTGGAGAATTCTAGACAGATGCCTCAGCCTTAAATTCAGAAGGCAGTGTGCAAAGATGCAGGACCTGTGGGGAGTTTCCACTGGTGTTGGCGTTGAAGGAACAAGACCAGCTCCTCCAGCAGCAATGACAGTGGGACAACATGCAGGTCTAACTCAGACCTGTTCTGTGACATCAACTTGGGAATATTTTTTTTACTGCAAGGCCCCAAACTGGTTTTTAAGCCCTCTTATTGATTGTGTGACCTGCCCAATATTCTTTTATTAAATTCATTTTCTGCCTAAATCAGCCAGACTGATGGAGTGTATAATTCCATATGAAGGGGTTATCCAAACTATCAATAATCTGAAAATGCTGCAACCTTGGTTTAATAATGCATTACCGTAGAGAAACCAAATTACAGTATACAACATAAATGAAATTATATATGAAACATACATACATATGAAATTCTCTATTCTAGTGTAACAGATTTCTGTCAAAATCCTATAATCTTTCAACTAGCTAGAAAAGAATAGTGATCTTAGTCAACCTCCTTATTTTACAGATGAGGAAACTGATACCCAGAAGTGTTAAGATCACCAAGAGCCAACCATCCATGACAGCAGAGTGAGGAACAGAATGATTTTCAGTTCAGTGCCCTTTCAACCACACTGTGCTGATAGTACCTTGATTGTTTGGAGTGCTATTTTTGCTACAGATGGCTTTTGTCTTGTTTCATTTTGGGGGAGAGTGTTTTGAAAGTGGAAGGGAGTGGGGAGAAAAAGGGGGAGAGAGAGAGAGAGAAATATTGATGTGGGAGAGACACGTCTATTGGTTGCCTCCCAACCAGGGCCAGAGATTGAACCTGCAACCCAGGTACATGCCCTTGACCAGGAATGAAACCCGAGACTCCCCGGTGCATAGCCAATGCTCTAACCACTGAGTAGCACTGGTCAGGGCCCTTGTCTTGTTTTAAGAAAGAACATCCTAGGATTGTCATTCGGTTATTTGAGTCATCTGTATTTGGCTATCTGATAATTTTTTAGTATTGAGATAGAGAGACCATGATGGAGAACGCAGGAAATGTGCAGTTAGTTAGAGGAATGAGGATATGCCTATAACACTCCCTGGGAAAAACACTTAGTAAGGCTACATTCTTTTGAGTGGTGCTGCTTAGCTGGTTTTGCAGCTCTGGACCTCAGCATTTTAATGGAACCCAGGTGACAGAGAGATATCTATAATAGCTAGAATACTTCTTCAACTCTGAACTATGTAAAGAAAACAAAAGGATTTGTTGAAAAGAATTGAACTCAACAGTACAGAATGAGAACTATCTATGTATACAATTAACTTAAACATGAGATTACATAGCCAACAATGCTTTTCTCATCACATTCCAGTGTCAGCTTTGGTCCCTTCATGCTTTGCAGCAGTTTATAGTTTAGAATCTGTTTTGGGTCAGTTCGAAGCCCTTTTCTTCATATATTGTCCCCATGTTGCTGATGTTCATCTGTATGTCAATGCATTTTTGTCCCATGCTACCTTGGATTCATGCTGACCTCATATATCACAGCCATAATTTTTTTGTAAAATAAAGGGTCCCTCTCTAAATCTAATAATTGCTGAAATTCTTTGTAAGATGCTGGTATTCCAACAGGATTCCTCGGGAGATTTGCTTCTCTCCAGTGCCTGTCACTAACATACTACCACCTTTCTCTAGAATGGCTTCACTAACCTGAGCATTTTGTGCTCTCACTAATCTATACCTTAAGTTTTCATTTTTCATCTTCCAGCAGGCTATAAAAAGTGGAAAGTCTGTCATATTTATCATTCTTTGACAAGTAGCCTGACAGGTCAGTCTCAAAGTAGAAATCAAATTCACCACTGTACAGAAATGTGGACTCCATAGGAGTGCTCCCCACCTCCACCATAGTGTGCAGTGTTTGTACACACACACACACACACACACACACACACACACGTACACACACATCCGAGTTCACTTCTATTGTCACGTGTCTCACAAAGCCAAAATAGGGAGCCTCCTGAATTGCCACATACTTGGTCTCCAGACTCTCTTGAAACGCTATCTTTTCCCTAAGCAGAAGGTACTCAGTCATATTTCCTTAAGAAATCCAATGTTAATGTCTTCCCTTTCTCTCTCAAAATGAAATTTAACTGACAGTTCATTTCCAAGATAGTTTAAAATCACTCCAAATTATCTACATTATGGAGGATCCATTGTATGGGTTATCCAAACTACAAATAATCTAAAAATGACAGATCTTTGGTTTTATAATGCATTCCCTTTCTGAAATTAATACCTTCAGTATTAATTACATTTGGCTTCAGCAAATATTAACATTTCTTTACATACCCTAAGCCCAAACACCGAATGAAGAGACTTGAGTATAAATGAGAATCAGGCTGCACCCAGAAAAAGCCAAGTTGAAAGTTTAAACCACTAACAATAGCCTACAGAGCAGCTCATTCCCGCAGCAGAGTCAACAGTAAGGCCGCATATGCTCCATCCCGACCTGGTGAGTCTGTCTCTTCTAACTCGACCTAGATGGTCTTAGCTGGCCTTGCAGGTGTCAGCATCCTTGATACACAGAGATGCACAAACTACTTTTAATGATATATTTGGGGCTCACAGAGTAGATCATCAAGATCTGGAAATGCTATTATTTTAACAGTTGCGACAGTAACTCTGAGTAGTTCACTTTCTGTCGGCTTTTGACTGAAGTATCAGGGTCCAAATGTTTAAAGTCTGGAAGGTGGGAGTAAGGGCAGGGGAGGCAAAATCATGTTCACAGCAGGATGCCCGAAAACATCAAAACATTGTCTGTTCTTGCCTTTTGTGAAGTCGGCCCTTCGGCTATTTGTTCAGGTTTCCCCACCAACTTCATGATGAGTGAGACTTTCCAAGGGCTTTTACACACAGCACTGTTATTTCACGGGGGCTCAGTGAACACTTGAAACAGACGAAGACAAAGAAAGCCAGTCACATAATTCAGTGTCTGATTGCTTTTCCACATGTCGGTGGTGAAAAGCACAGCTCTGCCCTGAGCAGCTCTGAGTGGCTGACTGATTGAATCCAGTAAAGGCTGATAAATTTTGGAATGCTCTTTCAACCCAAGAAAAATAGCTTCTAGATGGAATACTGTACTGCAGCACTTTGCACCTTACTAGAGAGCCCCAGAAATCAGCGCTTTTCACCGTCTGACGTGAAGAGGGAGAAGCTAAAATGCATTCCCAGACTCTCTCAGTTATCAGCAACATCTGGGGGACAATAGCCGACCCACATATTTTTTAACTTCAAATGACTTTTTGAAGTGTTAACTGCAATTATAGTACGCCAGCAACAGGTTATGAATTTAGAAACAATTTTTGTAGTGAGCAATCCCAGAAACAAAATTTTTAAAGATATAGTGAGGAAAGAACAGATGGAATTTACTCCTTTTTATATCACATTTTCTACTCCTGGGGAAAGAAAATTCCCACTTGCTTTACTCCAACAACTTTCCCAGGACAGAATGAGAAAAAAAAAGAGGTAATACTAAGATCCCTGTGGGCTGTGCCTCTGGAACCCAGGGAACCTCTCTGCCTCTAGAAATAAGAAAATGTGATCATATTAGAGGGAGCTGACAAAACAAAGCGATAAGAACAGGGTCAAACTTTGGGATACAGTTTAGTGCAAAGGGAAGCACTGGGCTGCAACTTCACACCACCTCTTGGTGCTTCAAAACCTTCCCCTGAGGGTAATTTTTGCTTATATATTTCTTTGACAGAGTTGATGTAAACGGCTTTAAGTAACATGTCCATGAGTAGGAGCTTTCCCTTGCACTCCGGGCACAATGCATTGCATACAGCTAAATAACAACAGCTCACAGTAAAATTACACAAAATCAATAGTCTGGCCACTGATCCAAATACCCCAGGGGCCCATTTTTGAAGGTTTTATTGTACATATATTTCAGGCGTTAGTATGGCGGAGCTCATCGATTCATGCACAGCTGTTTCTCTCCTGTTAGTGCATGATTATTTTCAAGTGTTCTACTAGAACAGATGTTTTAAGAGCATGCTGAGTACACGTCTTTTCTCAACTGACACTTTTTTTATTTACATAAACAGCAGATTGCTAGGCTGCCATCCTCTAGACACTGTGGGGGTAAGGGTGGAATCACCAAACAATGCCAGTTTCTGCATCATTCTTACGCAGAGGCGCTCCTGTCTGGTTCCCTCCCTGCAAGCATTGCTAGCAGAGACCCTTTTACCCTCTCTCCCTCTGTCCCTTGTTTTTTCTCTAATCCTTTCTCTCTTCAGACTGTTTGAACTTGGTTTTTCTACCCCCAGACTTGTTTAAGCTGGAGCAAACTGAATACACCAATGTCCTATATAGAATGCAATTTTCTCTGTTGGGTTTGTGCCTTCTCCAAATAGTTGAATTTAGAGATAACAGCTTATTTCCAGAGAGTCAACATGTACTTCTGCTTGAACCTAATGCAAAGTCAATGCCATATCGGTGCTACAAAAATCTGTTACCAGGGAAAATAATATTCTGCCACACATCCATCAAAAGAAACTGCCAACCTTGTCGTTCTTGCATCAGCAGAATGCATGTAGCCCTGAACGGGAAAGCTTTCCCAACTCAAGTACATGATTTCAGGTTTTTTAAGCTTGGAATACACATGGATTTGTCCCTTTAATAGGATGTCAAGTGATTCTCCAAAGTATCTCAGTAGGTTAGTAAAAGTATTGTTTTGACCATCACTCTTTGCCAGTTTATAAACTGCTTCAGGTATAGTACAATTGTTCAAGTAACTTTAGAATTACTCTAAATTTAGAATATTTGGGGAAGCTAACCAGAGGTTGGAAGAGACTGATTATCTTTTTTAATTTCTTTCCGCCCAACTAGACACGACCTTCCTCCTCACAGTGTGTACTTGAATTTAGCACAGCTCTGTTCTTTCCACAACTTCACCTTCAATTCAGGTCTTTAGGAATTGTGATCCAAATGTTCATTTCACAACTCTCTCCCTTTCACAATGAACCTCACAGTCACCCATTCAATCAACAGATATGGAGTTCCTGTTATAATGTATGTGCTCTGCTCTGTGCTGAGGACATTGGTGTGAGTAAAACAAAGCCACTTTCCAGGAGGGAACAAACACATATAAACAGTTTGTTCAATGAAAAACGCCTTGTTCAGAGCAGAGCACCAAGGACACTAAGAACATATTCATTTTCTCTCCATACAAATTAATTAACTCACTTTGAGTTAGAATTCCTAAGGAAGGGAAGCTCTCTTTTCCCCTGCATTCAATTCAATACCTATGTCTCACTGGGAAAGAATGACTAGCATTGGAGAAAACAAATACTAAGCACCAAAGCAGTGTGACAAGATGTTAATGGAACTTTTCCTGTAATTGTGGCACCTCAGCTGAAACATCAAAGCTGAGGACAATAGATGTGAGAAACTGCTCCTTCTAAGGAGAGATGTTAGAGTAGTCTCATAAGACTTCTTAAAGGTGGCAAAACTAGTCTATCAGTGACCATCTTCCAATTCCAGCCCACAGAAGAGAAGGCTATAGGCTCATTAAGGAGTTTATTTAAGGGGAATTTATAGAAGTAGGGCAGGTGGTGTCATTGTGCTCCCCTTTGCCTCCCACAGGTGCTCCACCTCCAAGCCAAGTAAGGAAAGCTCTCAAGAGAATCAATCAGAGACACTGGGAGTTGCTATAGGAAAGGAAATGGCTTCTCACTAGCAGATGGCTCCTTGTTGAGTACATCAGAGGTCAGCCCTATGCCACAACTGAAGTGGAGTGCAAGAAAATTACTGGAAGAAATTAACACAAATCCCTAGATTTGGGCAAAATTCAGTAGGCAAGGACTAGTGTCAGCCTCATGCCTGTAGAAGCATGAAGACAGGAGGCCATCTAAGGCAAATGACAATGACAGAAATAATAATTACAGGGCAAGAAAGAAGCATAACATTTGCTCGAGCTTCTGTGGTAATATGTTTAAAGTTTCTGTGGCCAAGGGACACCTTGGAGAGCAGCAAGGCATGAAATGCCTGAAAGGGTCTCACCTAAGACAGCTGACTAAGGAAGTGCTCCCCAGCAGGAGGAACCTATGAGTGCACAGTTGGGGTCAGGGATATCTGAGGGAGGGTCACAATGTGCCTTAACCCACATAAGGGAAGTGTAGAGGATGGACAAGGGGAGAAGGGACCACTGTTTGAACACTTGTTATAACAATAGGCATCAATGGTCAGGTTATAGCAGCATCAATCACATCAGTTTCGGTCCTTTTTTTTCTTTAAATCCACCCTCCCCATATCACTGACTCTGGGGGAGACAGGAGCAGAGCAAATAGGGGAGGGTTGGAGAGTAAGGAAAGCAAGAGAAGAAGCCAAACCCCTTTTCCCCTCCGTCTTAGCTAATACCTACAGCTTGAACAGGAGAGGTAGTCAGAATCGAAAAACTGGATGAAAGTTTGAGGTTTGAGATTGAACTAGGCTGGCTTTTGATGACCACTTTAAAGTTAGACTATTTTTATAGCTGAAAAAGACCAGAAAGCTATAGATCCTCCCAAGATAGAGTCCAGAAAGAGAGACCCAAAGAAACTTCCTCCAAAACAGTGTGATAAAAGAAAAAAGAGCCATTCATGGTTGAGCCAGTTCAGCTCCTTCAATAAACCAATTATACTAGATAAGCCAGCATCTGTACAATAGAAGGGTAGAGAGAAAAAGGGAAAAGCAATTCAAAACCTTTGTAGGTATCTGTGCTGATCAGCTTGGGCTGCCATAAGAAAATACCAGAGACTGGGTGGCTTAAACAGTAGAAATGTATTTTGCACAGTTCTGGAAGCTGGCAAGTCCAAGATCAAGGTGCCAGCCAGTTTAGTGTCTGGCGGAGGCCCTCTTTCTGGCTTGCATGTGGCCACCTACTCACTGTGTCCTCACATGGTAGAAAGAGAGTGAGTTCTCTGGTGTCTCTTCTTATAAGTGTACTGATCCTAACATATCAGGGCCCCACCCTTATGACCTCATTTTATCTTAATACAGTCACGTTGAGTGTTAGGGCTTCAATGTATGAACTTTAGGAGAATGCAATTCAGTCCATAGCAGTTTTTTGTTGGTTTTGTTAATCCTAACCCAAACATATTATTTCCATTGATTTTTTTGAGTGAGTTGAGGGGAAGGAAGGGGTAAGAGGGAAGGAGAGAAAGAGAGAGAAACATCGATGTGAGAGAGACATATCAATCAGTTGCCTCCCACATTGGGCCCAGACTGGGCCAGGAATCAAACCTGCAACCCAGGTACATGCCCTTGACAGAAAATTGAACCCATGGCCCTTTGGTGCACAGGCCGATGCTCCAACCACTGAGCCACACTGGCCAGGGATTTTTTTTTTTTTTCCTTCATTATTTGGGAAGGTATCTACTGGGAAAAAATAAGAGGCAATCTATATCCACACAACAAAATGTCTTAAAGGTAAGAAGAGAGGAGAAAAATGATCTGTGCTTACACTTCTCTGAGGAAAAGGATTGCTGTTATATATAAGTACAAAAACACGTCAGAAGGAAAATTCATTAGCAAAGCAAATCACAATGAAGAAAAGAGGAAAGAGAAAAAGTGAGCTTGTGCCTACTGTGCGTATAGGAAATTATATAATTGACTAAATGCATGTGGAGTCTATGGTTGATTTACGATGGGGAATAAATTTAAATCTAAATGCCATGCTAAAAATGATGTAGAATCTTAAACTTTAAAACTCTGAGTTCAAAGAATACATAAGTGTGTAGGAAAGTTTAAAATAAAACTGATGTGAAGAAAGAGAAGTTATAGAAAGTGAAAATAAAAATGTGCATTTATTGCATTCGTAAGAACCTGAATATAATCAAATATTTAAGAAAACTTTGTTGGCTCACTTGAAAAAAATGAAGACAATTTAAATATACTGGATAAATGTGTTGGTTCTTTATTATAAACTGAAATGGTCTGTGATTCTTAAAGGAAGGAGAATCCCAGTGAGATATGACTTTAAAGAAATAAAGTTCAAGATGGTAGACTCAGCATATGCCTCTTCCTCTTCTCCTTTGAAACTCATTAAAATGGCAATTAAAAGACACAAAGAAAAAAATTCATAAAAGCATTGAGAACATATGGGACATCAATGGACCAGATATTTTTGCAGATTTCTGGATGACACAGTAGGGAATAGAATGGTACTACGTATACAGGAAAGTGGGGGGAGCCATCACTCAAACCATGATCAGAGGAAGGAAGGGCTGAAGTGGGAAATTAATCATGGAATTCTCCAGAAAGAGCTAGTGAAAAGAGCAGGAAAACCAACTGACAAAATTTTTAAATGCAATAAAAGGGAGAGAAAATAAAGTTGAGACATCTGTCAGAATATAGAGCATAAAGGACAAAGAAATTGCAAATATGAGCAAAAAGAGAAGAGACAATATAAAAATCAATCCACATTGGCCAGTATCTGATTAACACAAATCTTATAAAAGGAAAACAGAGGTACAAAAGAAGGGATTCTATTTTATCTTGATGAAGGGCCTGGGGGGACGTAATAGAATCCAAAAGAAAAGAAATAGACTCACAGCACACTACATGTCTTGGCAGTAAAAAATAATTACATATAGTAATATAAATATTGATTATTTTTAGCCTCAAAGGCAACACACATAGGCAGAAAGCGCAGAAATTATGGTTGTAATTGCAGAACACAATGTAAATGTTGCCAACCTTGACAATATAAAAGCAGATATTAAATTGAAGGAAAGTAGGAAGCAAAAAACAAGAGAAGAGGCAGAGGAAGGATAGAACCACTACTGCTTTCATCTTAAAGCAAAATCAAGTTTGTTGACTAAAGTGAACAAGAAATAGAATTATCGATATATTTTCTAATGTGATGAAGAAAACCAATAATGGAACAAAAACTATGATATAGCTATCAAAGTTTAGGAGGAGATGAGCATGGAGGGTGAGTGAGACAAATCCTCACCTTTCACAGTAGGGAGTAAGTAGAAGCTGTCCAAGGTCATTAAATCAAGAAATAGTGCTTGATGAATTTTATCCAGATAAATACCAGATTTTTTTTTTATGGTGAAAAGAGATGCTGACAAAAATGAGCCAGAGTGTGTGAGGGATGGGGCAGGAGAGATTTACTTCTCATCATAAATAAGCTCTTCTGCATTCCTGATTTCTTACCTTCAGTATTGTATTACTTGGACAAAAACAAATAAACAAAAATAAACTCACCAAAAGTTAGGTATTAAGAAAACGCCAGCTGTCTCCATTTTCCAAGTACTAACTGAAGTCCAGGCTGCCGCCAGGTATGGGAAACAGATTTTAATCTAGAAAGAAAATGAAGAATAGAACAGCCAATGTAGATAATTCAATAGAAATGTATAGGAGCTCAAACAAAAGAAACATCTTGTATCCTCTCCTTTTCTCTTTTTCTCTCAAAAACATACAGCCTGCATAATTTGCACGTATGATTGTCCTTCTGCAGTGTGTTGACACACAGCACAGACAAAGTAGTAATGGCTATTTCTTCACAGATTCAAACACTCTGATAAATCCTTGGATGCAAACTAATTCATTCTAGGGGAAAAAGTATGTATTCAAAGACACAAATTATGTAACAAATTATGAACATTTTTTATCAGCTTCCCAAACAAAATTATCAAAATAGACAAATACCCCAAAAAGTCTACACCGCCAGGACAGTTGATTCAACCAAAACATATGGGTTGACAAACTTTTTCTGTAAAGGACCAGATTGTAAATATTTTAGGCTTTGTGGATCATACTCAACTCTGCCATTGTAGCATGAAAGCGACCAACGACAATACACAATGAATGGGTGTGGCTGTGTTCCAATAAAAGTTACTTACAAAACAGGCTGTAGGCAGTATTTGGTCCATGGGCTATTGTTTGTGCATCCTTGAACTAAAGGATCAAGGGCATTAAAACATTTTTTTAATAACTAAAAGGATAGCACATATGTGATAACTTAGATCACTTGTATTGATATTATAATATCAAATAATACCCCATCAATTATTACTATATGTAATTCCTGTTTCCAATAACATCTGGTCAAATAAGAGCTAAAGCATACCCATTCCATTCTCCTTTTCTTCCCATCATACAGGCAAAAATAAAATAAAAATAATGATAAACTCAGCCTCTGTTAATAGCTAAGATATTTGATCTCCTATTTCTCCATCAAAATGAGATCCTTTTTGTTATACTCTTTTGTTGTATTTTGAAAATAATGTCAAGGGACCAACTTGCACTCTCTCAACAGCAGCTGGCACTGACCTTTAGATTTAGGATGGCTCATAAATGATGTTTAGTGCTTCAAATAAGCGACATAAAGATTAGCATTTGCCAAAAACATTGATGGCTTGATGAAAAATGTCACCTTAGTCACTATCATATCACATTTATTAAGCAACTTGGTGCTCCCGGGGTCTAACTGAACACTCTACTAAGACACTTTTAATGAATTGGCAGTGTGAATAAAAAGAAAGATTTAAGATCAAAACAGCTTCTACATCGAAATCCTAATTATATTTGTGAAGGCTGTGAGCAAAATATGGCCCTAACCAAAATTTTACATTATGTTAGTCATACGACCAAAAAAAAAAAATGAAAAATCACAAGTAACAAGGAAAAGCATTCAATATGTGACAAAAAAAAAAAATTAATAATAACCAAGGATATCTTCCAACCACACAAAGATATCCTTAGGACTGACCTGGGCAGTTCATATCAGATACTATATGATTATAATTCCAGTGCCCAAGTGCAAAGGGGAAAAAAATTCAAACCTTACAAATTACAGTATAGCCAAGGTTGAAGAAGATTGACAATAATAACCCCTAGCACATGTACAAAGAATGTAATTCTAACAAAAATGAAGGTTATACAACATTAAAAGACAGGGAAAGGCTTTGTTTTGTTTTACTTTGTTTAGTTTTGTTTTTGCAGCTTTATAGAGAAAAACAAGTTCAAGCACCTACCCACCTGAGCATACAGGGTCCCACACACACAAACACAGCTAGGAAGGCTATTTGAAATTCACTATGGAGATCTTTATAAATGACTAATTCTTCCTCCAGCCACTGCCAATCCTTCTTCTTAGGCCAAAAAACACTTCTCAATTCTAACCAGAAAAATATATATCTGACCCACACACAAAGCTTATTTATTCTATTCCTGCCCCAATCTTCACAGATACTCTTTAATCAACATGTTAATGGGGCATGCTTTCCTGCAAAATTATTGGTTCCTTATTTAATTTTAGCATTAAAATAATAATTGGCATCTAAAGACTATTTCTTAGCTGAAAAACTTTCAACATCTAAAAACTGTATGTAGCACTGTTTAGCTAACTATATACATTCATTACAAGAAATAGGAAAGACCACCATTATAAACGAAGGCATCTTGTCCTAGGAAAAAAATAACAAAGTAAAAGTATGTCTAAAGGACCATCCAGTCTCCTTTCCAATCAGTCCTGCCTTTGACCAGTTTGTCCAGGTACACGTACTGCCAGGCCTGTCCTATAAAATGATCCATATTCTTCATACTTCTTGTCTCCTATCTTGTGATCAAAACCGCCCATTATCTAAGTCCTAATTAGGTGATTGGCTAAAAACTTGAGAAACTACTTCAATCAAAGGTATCAATGACCATTAAAGGAAAGTGGGTGAACCCTTCCCAAAGAACAAGTACATTTTATTGGGAACCTTCAATGCTTGGGCTAGTGGGAATTCTGTGTTCTATGACTGAGCAGATGACACAAATAGTCCAGGGCAAAGAGGCCTTAAGCATCTGGGGAGTTACATCATTTGTCATCTTTCTATTTTACCTACACATAGGCCAACAATGTCCATTTAAATGGACTAATCAGAAAATGTAAACTTTGTTTAGTGACTTAAAAGTTGATAATTAGGAAGCCTGAAGAAGAACTTTCTCCATGACAGAGAGAAATCTGAAGCAGATAAACTCAATCTGCAGAGACAATGGTTGAGATCACCGGTGAACTGGCATCCTTAAGTAAGCCATCGCTTATAAAGGGTCCGTTTAAAGCTCATTTTTAAATCTCCACAAGGCTATGTGTTCCTGCTTTCTAAAGCGTATTAACTGAACAAAGAAAAGTTAATACGTCTGAGATATATGAGCAAGATATTAGATTGGTGATGGATAGATAAATTTCATGTACCTATATATAGTTATCACATTATATTACAGAGAACAAAACCAGTATTTCTCAAAATGCAGCCACTGGCCTTTGAATTACTGGCTACACCTTTTAAAATTCATATTCCTGATAGAATTTCTGATTCTGAATCTCTGGAAGGGTCAAAAACTCAGCACTTCCAGCAGATTCACCAAATGATTTTAATGACGGATTTCCACAGAATCCCATGTTATATTGCATACGGGCCATATTTTCTTTGTTGATGCCAAACATCATAACAGCAAACCAAATAGCTTCAGAAGATAAGAATTTAATAATCAACAATCTGAAAACAGAGTCGTCTCTTCCTGAGAGCAGCAGGCTACTTCTATTGGTGACAGTAACAGCGCAAGAAAGCAAATGAAACCATGTAATGCTTCTGGAGGCCTAGACTCAAATTTGGTATATTGTCACCTCTTCCTCATTCTATTGATTAAAACAGTCATGTGGCCAAACCCAAAGTCACACAAAACAGCATTATATATTTTATAAGGATACATGCATATCTGAAGACATGTATCAAACACATTCAAGGAAGTGTTGACAAGGTAGGCAGGAACGGGGCTGGGGTTCTGAGATAAAGAGTAATTAAATGAGTAAAATAGAAAAGGAGCCTTGCACAGCCCAATGAAAATAACGTTGTATAAACTGAGTAGTATGAGTAACTCAATATTTTGCCAAGGAATTCTGCACCCACTCCCAAAAGAAAGGAAAAAAGAAAAGAAGCATCTTCAGACTGTTGAAGTAACTTATCCAGATGACTAACTTCTCTAAGTTATTTATCGGCTAATAATGGCTTAGCTTGAACTAGAAAGCATCCCTTCTCCAGCTACACTATATGGATTCTCATGTCTAAAATAAAACCCATCAGTCTCGCAACTAACACTAAAAGTATTATAGTCTATTTTTTTTAATATATCTTTATTGATTTCAGAGAGAGGAAGGGAGAGAGAGAGAGAGAAACATCAATGATGAGAGAATTGTCATTGATTGGCTGCCCCCTGCATGCCCTGACCAGGAATCAAACCTCTATCTCCTAGATCCTAGGTCGACACTCAACTGCTGAGCCACGTCTGGCTGGGCAATTATAGTTTATTTTTAAACAAAGTTAAGTTTTATTTAATAAGAGATTAGTTGAATACTTAAACTATTTTCAATCTTTTTTTTATTTTTTAAAATATTTTTATTGATTTCTAGGGAGAGGGAAAAGGAGAGGAGAGAGGGAAACATTGATGTGAGCAAAACATGGATTGACTACCTCCTGCATGCCCCCTACTGGGGATCGAGTCCACAGCCCAGGCATGTGCCCTGACTGGAAACAGAACCAGCAACCTTTTGGTGCACCAGATGATGCCCAGTCAACTGAGCCACACTAGCCAGGGCAATATTTCCAATCATTGGCTCTGATTTGATGTACCTTTAAGAAGCTTATGGTGGAAACTCAGATTGGAAAGATAAAAATTAAATGCATAAGACAGATAAAGAACACATAATTTATTTTTAGTTTAATTCAACAACTATTCTTTTCATTGCAGCTTGTATGCTAGGCTCTGCAAAGGATATAATTAAGGGGAAGGGCGTCACACAGTAAGGACCAGAAGAGAGGTACAAAATGTAAAAGATTCAAAGAAAGGAAATATAACATTAAGGAAATCAGGGAAGTTTTCCTGGAGAAAGTGGCACAGATAAGCCTTTTTTTAAAGACAGGTAAAATTTCAATCAACTCAGATCTAGGAAAAAAGAGGGAAATTCCAGGTGGTAAGAACAATATAAACAAAGATAAGCAAATAGTGATTAGAACTGTAAGTTTTGAATCTCACAACACAGAGGTTCAAACAACATATCAAACACTTCACATGAGTCGGCCACTGTGTCTGGTGCCGAAAATACAAAAATTAATGTAACACAAGTCCCTCCCTTGAAGAGCTCACAGCTTGGATGCATGTGCTGAGTTCTTGATGTGAAGGAGCTTGTGAGAAACAGGGTGGAAAGAACAATCATAAGAGGAGTGATGGCAGAACCAGGGAGCAGTGCTGCAAAGAGCAAAGGAGGGAAAGTCAGATGAAAAGGTTAAAAAGGAGGGGCCTGTGAAAAAAAATTTGCAATTTACATCAAACACAAAGATCAAATACTCCTTATGTAGAAAGAACTTGTAAAGACTGAGGAAAATAAAAGGTTCAACCATCCAATAAAAAAGGCACAAAAGATACGGAGAGTTTACAGAAGAGGAAATGGAAATAGCCCTTAAACATATGACAAGATGCTTAAACTGGCTCTTGATAAGAGAAGTGTTGGTGAAAACTACACTGCGATACTTTTTCTCACAAATCAGACAGACAAAAACCCATATGACTAACAGATCAGAGTACTGTTTGCAAGGCTCTGAGGAAATGAGTGCTCTCACACAATGCCGGGGGGGGGGGGGGGGGGGACAGGGATGCAAAGGAGTACAATTCCTATGGAGGCGAATTTAACCCTATCTAGAATACTTTAAATTACATATGTGGCTTGCTCCATATTTCTATTGGACAGTACTACTTTAAAACTAATTACTAGTTTACAAAAACACTGGAGGAGAGAAAAACATATTGTAGACACACAGGATTCAGTCTCCCAAATACAGTATGAGGAAAATTCTAACAGACAACTGATTCATATTCCAAAATAGAAAGCACGAACGGGGGAATTAAACTCAGGCTGACTCCTGAATGATTCTTAGGAATTATCACTAATGCCGTCAGGGTTATTTTATGGGTGAGAGATACATACTGAACTATGTACAGTTCAAATGATACGCAGTCCGAGATTTGCTTTATTTCCTGGAAAATGAAGTACGCGGAAAAAGATAAAGTCAGAATAGCAAAATGTTGACCGTTATTGAAACTGAGAGATCTCGCCGTATTATTTTTTTCTACTTCTGGATATGTTTGAAATTTTTCATCATCCAAAAGGTTTTAAAAAAGGATTACCTGAAACGTAACAATATTATCTGGAGAGTGCCATGTCTTTAATGTGAAGCGAAGGGGAAACGGAGCATCAGCCTCCAGGACTACAGAAAGATCCACCAAGAGAGAGCACTCAGCGGGCTTATCAATTTCCAGGACAATTACAGCCAGAATAAAGGTGATAGGTGTAAAAGCCAGACTGCGAACATCTGGAAGAAGTGATCAAAGATAAAGTGACAAAAATATATAGACAATTCTTACAAGGCTTTTAGGCCATCAAGGAAAAGAGAGACATTTGATTTAGAATACAATTAAGTGTCACAATGATTAATGGGTAAGTACCACAGTAAGTATCGCTAAGTCCATCGCAGATTTCTAAAAGTCACTAAATCTTTAAAAATATTATAACATGAAAATGGCACTAGTTTAAGAATCAGAAGGTCTCACTTCCAATTTCCAACATTAACTGTGCGAGCACACTCACTGGTGAATGAAAGTAGTTTTGAAAACGTAAAACTATAGGAATATGATTCTGGATCGTCCCTTGCCAAGGTGCCTAAAAAAAGTGGAGAGGCTCTGGGAGAGAAAAGACAAGGAGAGTGAAATCCACGTCTTGTCTGATCGATGGGCTCGGGACCGAACGATCCTCTTTGTCAGTGAGCAGAGTGTTAAAGGGGTCCTTCAAACCAGAAACAGAAAGATGGACCCGTGCACAGTCTGACTCTAGCTGCTGCAAGGAAGTAATTTATTACAGTTGGGCTACAGGGAAGGTTGGCATCGACTTGGTCCACATGTCCCCTACCGTGAACTATCTCTAGACGGTAGCTGGAACTGCTGAGCGTCATCAAAAAGTTAAACAAGCCTGAACCGTCTAGTGAGCAGGCCTGGGGCAAGTGGAAGGAAAAAGGTCAAATATGAGGACAGGAATTCAGGGGGCCCAGAGCTTAAAACTGCAAGCTCTTCCACCTGACTCCAAACACCCTCAAATCAGAAAGCATATCTTCAATTCACTTATTCAACAAATATGCACTGAGACCCAATATTCATTAGACTCCATGCTAGGTGTTAGAGATGAAAGAGGGACTGTCGTTCACCATACTAGCACTAACACCCAGAACAGGATAAACACCGTTTTGAATGTGAGAGGGTTTTACTTGTAGATGAGAGGGACCAACTGCGGTTCAGGAGAAGAATCTTTATGAGCCAACATGAAAACGTCTTTCTAACCCAGAAGCAGCTGAACTATTTGCCCACACCTTGGGAGGAAAGCAGAAAGCAGTTTCTAGCAATTAGGGACAAAGCAATTTGTCAAGTAATACAGAAACAATAATAATTTAATATAAAACTGATAGCGTGGTTGGCACAGAGAAATACGAAGGAAAACAATGACACAAAAGACAATTTATTTTATTGAAACTTTCCATTCTGAGTAGAAAACATCTTCCACTGGTCCAGGCCAGAAAGCCTGGATAGTGCTTAGGACACGGAGGGAGTTGGAACACAGATCTCCTTCAGGCCAGAAGTAGAATGCCAGGTCTCATCTGCAGCCAGACAGAGCAGAGTATGGATCAGAAAATCACAAATGTACTCAATTCTATGCTCTTGGACATGCTAGGATACTTTCCCTCGGCTTTGTGTAAAAAACAGGGCTTGGGTTGTTTTTTATTTCAAAGCTGTAACTTTATTTTGGTTGAACTGGACAAGTATAAGTTGTTCTGACCTTGGTCAAAATGACAAAAGGAACACAGAATGAGGGTCTCTACATCTTCTCAAAAGTAAGGTCCTGGAATTGGTCTAGCTCAGAATTTGGCAAGAGTAGCACAGCTTACACAGACAGGAGATTTGAATCAAAGAGGGATAACGTAGGACTCTCCTTCCAAATGTACGATTTCCTTCAAAATTCACTCTCATTATCTTGAGCAAGAAACTCCTTGCTGTCCTGCTCTGTGATCTCCTTATGCGTTCCACAGAGTAACTCCATCACACAGGCGTGTAAGTGTTGCATGCTTCACAAGGCCTCCTGCAAGGTTCTGCCTTAGTGTTTGATGTGATTGGTTTGACAAGCAATACCCCTACTTGTCAGAAGAGGGTAGTGTGGAGCTTTTGGCTTGCGGAAGTCCAGCCCCGGTTACACTCAGTGTAACCATTCGAATATAAACACATGTGTGTTCTCTCATCGAGAGGTAAAAAGTCAGAAAGTTGGGCGTGTAAAGAATAGGAATAGGGGGAGAACCCGTGTGAAAAAGAAAGAAGAAAGATAAAAACATTTGAAAGCATTATAAAAGTGAGGGCGGTAGACTGAGTGACCAACCCACACAGACAATGTTCTGTCTCAATTAACCGCAAGCTCATGTGCATCTTTCCTGAACTTGCTGTGATAATGTCATTTGTCCATCTTCTGTTTATTTCACTTCATAAGCTTCTTGTCATTTAATTAATGCTTTTAAATGAAACATGAAATTTCCTTATCAACTCATTTTGAAAATATATTCTGACTTGTTCATCTCTCTCTTCTTTAACCAGAAGATTTCTATAGCTTATATTACAAGAAATGACAAGGGCAATTATCATTAAAAACTGAGAAGAACAAAGCTATGGTAATGAGGAGTGCTACAATTCATTCAGCAAGGCAATACAAGGATAAAAGGAACCCACCTCTATCTCTTTCCGATAACAAAGCTATTACAACTTGTAAGGTAATACAGGGAAAATAATAATTTAAAAGAAAACTGAGAGAATGGTAGGCCAGAGAGGTACAAAGGAAAACAACTATGCCCCAAAATAATTCATTTTATCAAAACTTCCCATTATGAGTAGAAAATGAATTGCCAAAAATGTCAGGCTGCATGGCAATATTTTTCTCAGAAAAAAATAATTTTTTCTTATTAGTATTCAAGAGGTTACTAGCAGAATGATACAATAAAAAAGTTCAGTCTGTCTTTGAAAATAGTAAGCAATGAAGCACAAATAGAGGTAAAGCAAGTATAATAAGATAATACACACATATACACATGTACACACAGACACAGACATACACACACTCACACATATACTCATAAACATACATAAACACACTCAGACATAAACATACACAAACATATACATATATGTGCACATACACACATACTCTCACACATATAACGCAAGGATATACATATATACCTACACACATACACACACATACACACAAATATACTACACAAACAGATACATCCACACATGTTTATACACACATACATTCACAAACATACTCAGGCTTAGAACAGAATTCTAAGGAAAGGAATCATGGACCAGAGACGACAGAATTAACATTCTGAATGAGCGATTGACATTTGGACAAAGTGAGAGATGGCAGCCCCTGTGACCTTCAAAGATATCTGGGAGTGCTCCAGCTGCTGGGACAGTGAAAGCAGTTCCTCCACAAAGCCAGACATTCCCAGGCTGGCAGAAAGCACATCTGTGGACCAATTCCGGTTCAAGAACTGCCGGTTGAAAAGTGTTAATCAAGGAACTTAAGCATAAAACTGACAGCCAAGGCATTTAAGCTTATGTTTGTAGCCCTGAAATCCATTCCTAGAATCTTAAATCACTTCCATTGTTTCATCTTTAAATTGGAATGGCACTGCTTACCTGTCAAGGATGCCGTGAAGATCGGGTAATGATTATAAAGTATTCTGGAGCTAAGGATTAAACATTACAAGATACAACCCGAGCTAGAATCTGGCCTACGCAGCTGACACGGGCACCACGCTGCTCTGGTCACAAATCACGTCACTCTCCAGATGTTATTGATCGCACAAGAAAAGGCCTAGAGATCAGGCTTTACTTCCCCATATTTATGAGAAATTGTATCTTCCCACAATAGCTGTGATAATGGTGCCAAAGTGGATACAAAATGTGTGCATCCTTTGTGAACAAGTAACAGAAGCTGACTGCAGAGGAAGTGTTTTTGTTCTGCTTCTTACACGCAGACTGTGCGTCTCTCCTCTCTCCCGTCCCCCTCCCACGTCATTCTTGTATTTTCATGCTCTCTTATGCACACGTTTATTCTTAACCACGGCTTCTCAGCTTTGATATTAAATAAGTTAATGCAACACTTATGTACCCTGTAACACATATCAGCCCTTTCCAAAGGCCCACAATCCGGGAATGGCCTGTGGGGACAGTGAGAAACTACAAGCCTACAAAGATGAACCCGGGGTAATGCAGCTCAGCCCCTCGTCGCTGCTTGAATCCCCACTGTATCCAGTATCGCGCTCAACTGCCTCCCGAGCTGATAAACTCGCCCTACTGGCAGCCCACTCCATTTATGAAGTTCTAATTAGTTGAAAGTTGTTTTGTATATTGATCTAAAATCTGCTTCCCAATAGTTTTCCTCCCTGTTCTAGTTCTGCAGTTCAGAGTCACAGAAATGTCTAATCCCTCATTTCGGTTCCGTAAATATCTGAGAGCAATCATCTGTCTCACAGAGCTCTACAAAGAATACCTGGAAATGCTTCCACGTTTTGCTTTTGTCAGCACAGAGAAAGTTCACTTGAGCTTTTTAAAGGATGGACCAGCTTCGACAGCCTCAGGGATACTTTTAAAGGCGGCAGGATCTTATTTCAATATTAAGGGGTTTATCAATGTGTGCGGCTGTATCAGGGCACAGTCAGATACCGGAGGATAAGAGAAGTGGGTAGAAGTTCCCAGGTGAGTCATGGACAGGCAGGAAGACACGTGTGTGCATGTCAGATGGCAAGCCGGGAAGTTTGCTTGGCTTGAACAGGGCGCCTGCTCTGGGGGCTGATGCTGCTTCTCCCAAGGGATCTACAGTCTAAAAACATTCAATGCCACAAATATTCCATTGGAAATTCCTATAACTCCTATTAACATCCGTTGTAGTGCATTCTTTTCAAACTATACTTCATGGCCTTATTATGTCTTCTCCGTGACCCTTTCCCTAAGCAGCAGCATCAAGCATTCTACAAGCCAAACTGCTTTTCTCTGAATCTTGTAGGGGAGGGGCACATGCTTCAGTTCACATCAGCATTACTGATTTCTCTTTTGTGGGATAGGAATAGTTCACCAGACTTTTCTCTGCATTTAGAGGGAGCTGAAATGTACAGATAACTAGAGAGCTGCTGGCTGGATTACATAACAGGGGGAATGGAGGAAAACGGTGTTGGTGGGTTGAGGGACGTATTCCTCAAATGGCCCACTGCCCTTTGTTCTGATACCATAGTTACCAGACAACCACTATCCCTCCTTCACATTCCCTGGTTCCTGGGGTGCCCAGAAATGGATACATTCTGGCCCCTGTGAAGGAATATTCACCACTGTCAATTAATGAACCGACATTCTGATTTATACACCTGCCCATCACGAGTTCGAATAGTATGAGCTAGCATCTGGAAAACTATCAGCTTCTGAATGCCTTGCTGGATGAAGTTTCTGGATCAACAAAGCTGGAACCAAGATGTGATAACCCACCAACACCATGTCCTCTCCTCCCTGTTATATAATCCAGCCAGCAGCTCTCTAGTTATCTGTACATTTCAGCTCCCTCTAAAGGCAAGATACTATTGAGGGTCTGATGTTGGGAGGTAGAGGGAAGAATCATGGGAAAGAAAATGACTAAAGACCAATACAAATTCTCACAGGTGTCTTATGTCTCTCTGTGGGATCCTCAGGTGAGCTCTCCTTGGGAACCCTTTGTCACAAGGAACCATTGACCTTGATCATCACAGATGTTCCAGGAGTCGTATTGCCAGGCATCCATCTCCTTCTCCCCTGAGCCATCATTCTGAAAAAAACCCTACTTGTCTTTTTTTTCCCCCATTGTATTTAAGCTCCTAGCTTTGGTTTCCCTTTTATTCACTTTTCTACTTGGATTTAAGAATAATTGCTCCAGCTGATATATATAAAGTACTCTGATACAATCCAAGAGCTATTTAATATAAGATGGATAATAAACCAACACCTTGATCTCATCGTGGGGAAAGTCAGTCATGCACACCCACAGGGAGAGAAGTTGGATGGAAAGAGGAGCCATACAGCACTGTGGAAAAAGTAAAAGGACAAACTGACCAAAGATAAAAACTTAGGAACACACGTAGGGTATATGGGAAGAAGGAAACCCGTGTACTAGCAAAACTTCCCAACTGGTCAAGAGAGCTTATTTCTTAATAGCTGGAAATTGTGTTGGAGGCCAAGACAAAGATGAGGTCACGGTAGTTCCGAAAGTTTTTCTGAAATGTATATTCCACTGTCATAGGCAATGGGAACCAATTGTGAGTTCTTGAGAAAGGAATCAGTAAACTGCTATTAGAAACAGGAGTATGGCAACAATAAACAGGAAAGGTTGGGAAGGAACGGGCCTAAGGTAAAAAGCAGACACAGAGCATTGCTGCAGTAATCCAGATCCTGGTTCCTAATGGCAGGAATAAATGGTGTGATTTTTAAAATATATATTAAAATCAAACAACTATACAATATTCAACTATCTATAAGAAAAAATCAAAGATTATTCTCATGATTTAAATTTGCAACACTGGATGAATGACCAGCACTACACATCTCTCCCACAGCACCAGCAAATGTCACCAAGTAGAGTAGGGGCTCACAGAAGTTAGCCAGCATGCTAAACTCAGATATCAATGCAGCTTCTCACGTGAATTCTTTGTAGCATTCATGCCTGTGTCAGGAATCAGTTAAGATATCCCAGAACCACTAAACTAGTTTTACTAGGTTGTATCCAAGAAGAATGTGCTCCCAGATGGTCATGGATGGTGAAGAAATTAAGGGGGTCATTTTCTTTCCATACTTGTATGGAACACATCATCTGTTCTTTTTAAATGGCAAGCCTGCTTACAGAATGTGAAATCAGTGTATTAGTACAGCTGTAAATAAAGTCTATATGTTCTCTTATAATCAAATGGGAGGCAGGGTGATTTCTGATCCCATGTACTATTTAGACATTTTCCCTGTGTCAGCTCTATAGCTATTTTTTTAGACTAATCTGAAAGAAAACACTGCTCGAAAAGTAACATTTCACTAAAAGGTAATTTTTTTCCTTCTTCTTGTCAAGAGTGTTAAAATAAACACTATACTTTCAGCAGATAAATAATCATTCCAAGAGACAGAAAATACTCTTGACATTTTTACAATAACAGGTTATTAAAATAATTCACTGTGGCTGAAAGCATGTAGAATACATTTATAAGGCAGGCTGAATAAAGGTTAAGTATATTTTGTGTTTTATTCTGCATCAAACATAAACATCTGTCATACCAAACTGTAGACATAAGAACTCTCTTAGATAGCTATGATTCTCAGAGGAAGATGAGCACCTGGAAAAAGCTCCTCTTCTCTAGATAAATTCCCTCGAAATGCACTAGAAGCCAACACTAAGAGAAGACAAAAACATCACAATCAATCTCCAGGGTAATGTCTGCAAAGTGTCACCTGGAAGCCCCAACAACACAATCCCACAGCATCGGAATCGCATTGCGGTCACACTATGACATTAACTCCCAGAGGAGAAGTAATCAAGGCGATCAGTGCTGGCTCTTCCCACAAAGACATCATTTGTTTCCTGAGCAGCAGCTCAGGAAGAGCAGGAAGAAAGGAAGGTGCATATCTCGAAACCTGCCAACACCTGTGCCGTCCTTCTGACAGTATCTTCAGGATGCTCAGGAACTTGTGATCTCCAATGGAAATGAAACCAGAGGTAGTTTATATCAACGAGCTTCCTAAAAATAAGAAAGATGACAGAGACACGAGGCCTTCCTAGTAAAATATTTACAGACCAAAGGATATGAAGAAAAGCCGTTCTTGTTTTCGAAAGCACTTCTTTGCTGATTGTGGAATACTAAGTCTATAGGAATGTACATCTTCCTCAGCATAGTGGGGCCCTCATCCTATCCACTAAAGGAGAGATTTACAAGGCATACTTGTTTTCCAAAAAGGGCCTGTAGTTTATAAAAAGGATGCACCACAGGCTTCTTTTAAAAAGCATACTCCCTGCTGTGTTTAAAATTAGTCCATTTACAAAAATGTGAATTAGCCACAATTCTCCAGAAATGCATTTGCTGCCTAAAACAAGGCACACCTACTGAAAACTGCAGGTCTGACTATCAGTCCACAGGAAACATTTCAGGCTCTTCAGTACAATAAAACAGCACTTAGAGTTAATAATCACTGGCTTGTATTATTAACCCGGTATAAAGCAAGACAACTCCTGAAATCTTCAGTTTTCCTCCTGCATGCACTGACTGCTCCCCGCCATTCACACCCATGATCTGACTTTTTAGTTCATGCTAGAATACAAAAAAGGCAGACCTCCCCTTTCCCAGTCATTTTTTGGCTCCTGCAATAGGACATACGTGTCCGCCCACGCCCCCCCGCTGCCATCCCAGCAGTCCAGGACTTTTCCACATTGCCTTGCTGGGTCCTCTAGCCCTCTCTCCACAGCCCCTTTTCCATCCAGCTCTCAGCTCCCTTCTTCGCCGATGCACCTGCTACCACCCCCAGGCTAGGTCGGTTCTCGCTCATACTCTCACGGCCCCCTGCACTTCTCCTACATAGCATCTGTCCAGAGATTGTGTTTAACTAACTGGGATTCTTTGATAAATATCTGTCTTCCCTAGTCCAGGTTTCATGGGGCAGAGACTGATTATTTTATCCCGTTGCCTGGTACCATCCATAGTGGAATGGGGAAAAAAAAGATTTACTGAATGAATAAGTGAGCCCTGCTCCCTCCAGGGTTTTATTCACTATTTTTATCCTTTATCAGTAAAACTTTATTAAAACAGACACAGACACCTATTATCAAACACAAAAAGAGCTGAACCCTACTGTCTACACCCATTCCTTTCTGAACTCTTTTCAATCTCCTTCTACACCTACGGCTCTACTGAAACCAATCTCCCAAGGTTTGCCGACAAACCTCTCCTAGTGGACAGATGCACTGACCGCCTCAAGCTTCATCCTTTCACTTCCCTCCAGTGGATGCTGCTGAGCTGCCCGCCTTCCCTCGCTTGCTTCCAGCTTATCATTTCCTTGACCCTTTCTTTCTTCCACTCCCTGCCGTCTCCCTTTCTCTTGGCATTTTCTCTCTATCTCTGTTAATAATACTATCATTCTCCCAGCCCCCAACTTTTAAAGCTGTCCCTCCCAGAAATTCACTTAATCAGTGCCACAGGTTCCCTCCAAGGAAGATTCCTACTGTCGAAGTTTCAGCTCAAGTTCCCCCAAGACTTACTCAGGGACCATTTCAACTTGCCTCCTCCCTCTAGCCTGTTCCACGCACCACTCACTACCTTTTCAAACATAGCCCGACCACATCCACCCTCCCGTTGAAAATAAATCAAGACTGAACAAACTCGATATCTACGGTGGGGGAATGATATAGAAAACAGAGCCTCGCCATACAACGAAATGTGCTTCAAGCACTAGATATTGGAGGCATATTTCTTAACATCAAGAGATGTATTAAAACACAAGTAAATGAGTTCAGTATAATTCACTTTGTATTTTATATGTGATATATACATATCTATTAGTATTCTGCAAGGCGATACTCCAAAAATGTAATAGTGTTCACTAGGTAGTAAAAATTATACATTTTACACCCTGCCTCCGCCCCCCCCCCCCAGGGCTTTCACTGCACTATTGTCTGTGTCCATGGGTTATGCATGTGTGCATATAAATTCTTCGATTAATCTCTTCCCCTCCCACCCCCTTCCCTCTGAGATTCCTCAGTCTGTTCCATGCTTCTATGTCTCTGGATCTATTTTTAAATTCCCACACACCAGGATTTTTAGTAAGACATTTCAACAAGAAAGCAAAGTGTTAAGAGTCAAAGAGCAATGAAAGCATAAAGGAAGAAACTGAGGGGGGACCAGGGGGAACCACTGCCACAAGAGGGAACACAGATAGTTCACAATGAATGAATCAGTACACTTCCCAAGGAAGCATTTCCCCAAAAAGCTCCCTCTTTGATTATGACCTCTCTGTGAAGTCTTCACTTTAGTCTCACACGTCCCATTTTTATCGATGAGGACTCTGAGACGCAAATAAAGCAGGTAACTTGTTTGGTGATGAGAACCCATGAAAGTCCAGGTTTGAACATGAGTATGGATACAAGTTCTGCTAACACCACAGTGCCCTTCACATACCGCTTTTGATGAAATTAATGTAACATACACGAATCAATCTCACAAGAAAATATGCTCTCTGGGAAAGTAGAAATGTATTGCATGTTGGAATGCATTTTAAAAATAAATGGAATAATATAGTGGCATCAGTAAATTAAATTACAAATCTAATTCATCCCCTGGGTGAGAGATAATCACAAGGAGAGCAACACTAATGTAAGAAAGTTTACCTTTAAACTTGACTTTAAAATATATTTAGAGTAAACTGTTAAGGTACTACAACTAGTATACTTATTTATAATTTATTCAGAATCTGAAGATGGCATTTTTCAAGTTCTATATTCTGCTTTTGGTTATTACGGTGTTTTGCACCAGAAAATTTTTTTGTAAATAAAACATAATAATAAGGTAACACTATATCATGATTTTTTCCCCTGAAAAATACAGACTTGGGCAAAAGTAGGTTTACAGTTGTGAGTATGCAAAACACAGTTTATTCTTGTATTATTATTTATTAATTATTGTATTATTTTCCATATGAACAACTGCAAACCCACCTTGCCCCACCCTGTATATAAAATAGACATAAAAATGTGTTGAAAGATTATTTTATATGAAATTAATGTTAGTAATTTATAACATGACAAAGTGTTAAATAGATAAGCTTTTGAGCAATTCCATAAGCATTAGAAAAGTCTTACATAGCTACTCTTAAAAAAAGCCATTTGATATTTTCATACAAAGGAGACTTCAATGTGTTAATTATCTTGACCATGATAATCAGTCCACAATGTATATGAATATCAAATCATCACATTGTACACTTTAAATATGTACATATTTGTCAATTATTCCTCAGTATAGTTATGGGGCAGGGCATCTCAGCAAACTAGAAGTTACAATGACCTGAGCTTCTCATTTTCCAGACAAGGCACAAGGACAGCTGAATTGAAATCATAAAGAGGGTCCATAAAAATGCTAGAATTGACAGGCTTTAATAAAATATAATTTTACTTTATTACAATTTATGCATAATGTTATCTTAGTTCAAAATTTACATAGGCCAGTCCTTTATAATTCATTTTAAAAGCTATGGGGAACAGTAGAAAGGACATTAATCTGAATGGGGAATGGGTGTGGATGGTGGGGCTTGAGCAAGGAAGTGGAGCAGAGGGGAAAAAAAAGAGAGAGAGAGAGAGAGAGAAAGAGAGAGAGAGAGAAACCACAGCACAGATCAGGAGACTGCAGGTGTCCAACCCTCACAACCAAAGCGCTCGGCAAACTTTCAAATATTCGGATTCTGCCCTGGGTAAATCAGGAAGGGACCAACCAGAGCCTCAGGTTGTTCAATTATAATGAAAATAAAGTACTAGTTCAAGTCACAAGGCCCCTTAAAAATACAACCCACCCAAATTATTGTCAGAATCTATCTGAATTCACAAAAAGAATATTTTGTAATAACGGTGATTGTAGCAAGCATGTTCATTTCAAACAGAACAAAGAGAACAATGTTTTATCTGCAATATGTGTAGAAAATGTTTATGATTGTGTTTTCACCTCATAGGACATTTATAGAAGAAGCTATGTGGGGCCGTAGACGAGACATAAAGCTGGGCATGAACAGCCCTAGCATCCAAGGTGAGATCTACCACTGTTCAGACACGTGCACTTGAACAGTTAGCCCTCTGGGCTCTGTCTTCCCAATTTGTATTTTTCTTCCAACCCATATATTGCATACTGTTCAGGATGAAGTCACTATTTTAAAAAAATAACTTTAAAAAACCTGTAGTGTCTCTACTTTTAAAAAAGGTGAGTTATGAAAGAGCATGCTCAAATATTATATGTAAAAAAGCAGTTACTTCTCATCAATCAAAACATGGTGAGTTGGCTGATTCTGTTAAGACCTAAAATAAAATTCCCTGTTCTTTAACAAAACATTCCAACTTCTAATCACTGTAAGCTTAGCATAAATGTACACCTAACAGGAAAACAAAATATTAGCATAAAATATTTATATTAAAAGGGTTAATAAACCATTCTGGCATCATAATCAAAGGACTGGACTGGTTTTAAGACCAAAAATTAATCAAATTCCAGAAATGTGCTACCTGCCTTGCTCGAACATCTCCTTGCTATTGAAATAGAGAAAAGGCATGAGATTGAGAATCAACTGTATGACCAGTTTGTAATAAATATTGCTTTGAATTAGATGTGATTTAATTTGCCATGACTGTTGCATCTCCAGAAACCCAGTAGGAGCTTAGCTGTTAAGACGAACTCAAGCATAGAGTTCTTTTGTTAATCATTAATGGCCACATTCCAAAATTAAATTTCCACAGCTGCCAACCACAGAAGTTCAGTTGTCTCCTGAATGCTAGAGCAGGCGTCTAACCCAGTAATGAACTCTGTAGCTCACCTTCAGCTATAAACAATCACTCAAAGTGTGTAACCCTTAAGCCTGCAGTTAAATGGATCAGAACCCACTAACTGAGCATAACCACATCAAGAAAATGACTCACATTTTTTTGTTGTTGTTATAGCATCGGATTATCAAACATATTGATTGTCTTTAAAGGTTATGAAAGAAAAACCAAAAAAATATCTCTCCTGTCCCCATTAGCTCAATCCCAATTCAGTTTTTTAATTCAACCTGTAGAACTAGTCAAAATATAGTTCTATTTAATTACAGGGAACATTTATATAATGCTTTTATGTGTTGGATACTTTACATGTACTTTTATTTAACCACAACAACATATCTATAAAGTAGGTAGTTAATATCAATCTCATGGAATAGATGAAATAACTGAGGCTTAGTAAGGTTAAGTAATTTCCCAAATTCACACAAGCAGAACTCGGATTCAAACCTGTGTGATTCCAGAGCTCACAGTTAAGAACACACACTCTGGTGGAGTGTGTATTATAAATATGGGAGGATTTCATTTAATTCCTCTGAGTGAAAAAAAAAAAAATTAAACAGCAAGATCAATACATTTTTAAATATGTGTGAACATTTAGGGAAAGAAAAATATCTGAAATGATATATATAGTCCTTATTTCTGAGAAATGAAATTATAAGAATTTTTTTTTACTTGTACTTTCTTTTTCTACAATTTGTATTGTTTTGATATATTATTTCAATAATTTTAAACAGTTAATTTTGCTCTTAAAAATAAGCCAGTTTACATTATCAGAGATGGAAATCATAGAATAGACATTTCAATGATGAACTTGATTTTTAAAAAATGAAGAAAAACTGAAGGCCTAGATGACAATTTAAAGACTGAAATAGGCATGGATTAATAAAGGTCATATTAGAAAAGCCTGTAGCTATGTTAGCCTAAGAAGCTAAATATTAATGAAGGAAGGGAATCAGACATTGAGAAGCCTGGTGAACTGGGGAGCTGACTGGGACAAAAAGCCTGCTCACTTTGCAAGGAAGTTACAGCTTCACACACTCCCCAGGGCATCCTCCACCCTTGGGACCTAATCCCTGATCCCTAAAGGGGGCAAGAAAGGGGTAGGACGGGGCCAGGGAGGATCTTTACCAGTCATGACCCCTAAAGGAATGAAAACAGCAGGAGAAATTCCTCTGCTGGGTGCAAAGCCAAGATAATTTAGGGGGAGGTGCTTCTACTCTAAGCCCATGTGCAGCAGGAACTAAGATCTAGGAAATGGATTGGTTAGGGAAGGGATCCAACGCCAGCCCCAGAGATTGGGAAGTTAATTGGTTAGTCTGAAAGAGTGCCTGGTCCTTCCCAAGTAGGAGATGCTACAATCAGCCTAACAAAGGAGCCCCCCCCTCCCCCCCCCCCCCAGCAACACACGCTGGCCCCGCAGCTCCTTCCAGTGTTCTCTCTGCAGAGCAGCCTGCGGGTCTAGCAGCTGTGTCTGCAGTAGGCACACGGACTCCAAGCTGGGCATGGGCACAGCGCCAGGAGCACAGCCAGGAGCACAACTAAGCTGGCCAGGTGAGGGCAGGGACTGCACTGAACCAATGGCACAGAACCTCTGGACCTTGGCCCTTGCCCTGGGCTTGAGGAAGACAAGGCTTGGATTTTCAGAGATGAGGCCCTGGAAACCCTGGGGGAGTCCTTTGATTTTGCTTCTACAATGAATCTTACCACTTAACCTCATCCCACAATGTGTGAGTCCCCTGAAATACTTTTCTTAGGACTCAGTAAAAGGACACCATTTCCACCAGCAACAGTTACATTTGAACTAGTTAAACAGACCAATTGGGGAATCCAGTATTATCTGAAGAGCACTTTATGAATCCATTTATTTACAATTCACAAATGAAAGACAAGAAATATTCTGCTAGGCATGCTAAGACAAGAGTTCATTCATCTTAACAAGAAATTAACATTCCTTAGCAAGACCATCTAGTGTCTGACCTCTCCCCTCCATCTGGAAGGAAATTATGTGTTCCAAATACCTCTGCCTCTGGAAAACATAACATTAAATCAAACAGTTGGAAGTAAGGAAAGACAATCTCTCTGATAGGAAACTGTAAATCCAAGAGTAATCTCCGTGACTCCACAAACCTGTCAATTTCATGCCATCTTCCTGAAACCTCTATTCTTTTAATGGCTTGATTTTATTACTGATTGAAATTTATACCAGTTATGATCATAATAGCTATTGTATAGTACAATTCCTTTATAATTTTAATAATTTAGTCTACACCATTGCCCACATACAATAAACTTTCTAAAACAGAGTAAAGGAATGAAAATCAGAGATACTAAATTTTTGTGTTTAGCCCCAGCCTTGGCTGCACTGATTTTTTTTTTTTTTTTTTCTGAGCATGCCATTTCTCAGAGTGGAGTTTGGAGTGACTAACCCTTGTTCCTTTCGCCTTTCTGTCTGAGGTCTAAGAGAGTGAGGATATAGTCAGCAAGCACTAATTCATGATTGAGGGTTAGAGGTAGAAATCATTTGAAGTTGCCCACAGGGCAGAGGAGTGTGATACAAAAGAAAAGAAGGGGTCAGGCCCTGGCTGGGTAGCTTGGTTGGTTAGAGCGTAGTCTGGATACACCAATGTTACAGGTTCAATCTCCGGTCAGAGCACATGTAAGAAGCAACCAATTAATACATAAATAAGTAGAACAACAAATCAATGTTTCTCTCTCTCCCTTTCTCTCTCTAAAATCATTGTTTTTAAATCCCTGTTTAAAAAGAAAAGAAGGGATCAGGAACTTAGTCATTTGAAGGATCAGTGTGACCTCAGCACCGTGGGAAACTGTGTTAAAAGATAATTTTTAAAAAGGTAAGCTCATGATTTTCATACAAATACAAAATGAATACATGTGAAGATTTTATTTAACTTGTTAATAAATGAGGGAATCAGTAAGTCATCAAAAACAATTCAAATGAGTATTTGAAGGACTCATACGCCACAATGCTGAAATGAATTTGCTAATAGACGCAAAATGGTCCATATACAAGGGCAATAAAATGTACATTTAGAATCATCTTGGGGGGGAGAGGCATCACTTACATGCCACCCACCTGACAAAATTTACTTGCATCTCACTGAATGGGGACCATCTGCTTTACTATGAATGTCAAACCTCTCCATCACCCAGTAATCTTTGTGCCCAATTCTAAGTATTTCACAATCTTTCCTAACACTAGTATAATCTGGGTGCCCCCTGGTTCACTCTTCTGGGTTTATGTTTTTCTGTAATATCCCATTTAATATCCAAGCCTTGGCTCCTAAACCAAAGGAAACCCTGCACCCTTCCAGATTTAATTAACAATTCCCCTTTCCTTACTCCCTAAAGCACCACTAACAGAAGATTGTAGGATTTAACAGATTTTCCTCCCAAGGGTTTGGGAATAGCAGAGAGGAAATTACAACACAGCACAAAACAACATCTTAACATTCCTGATGTTTATTTGACTGTTTCCATTCACGGGAATTTCCCATGGCTGCTCTTGTCTATAGATCGTATCCACTTGCCATGTTCCTACCCCCTTCCTTGCTGCCTTCACAGACGGCCTTTTTTTCACCTCTGCTCTCTTAGTTCCATGGATCCCACATGTGCGAGGGACATATACCCCAACAAAGAGCAGTAAAACCTGACAGAGCACATTCGCCCTTTTCTATCAAGCCTCTTCTAGTGAGGGCAAAAGTTGTGGTGGTCGGGGCACTTGAGTTTCAGAATCTAAAGAAGCCATTGTCATGTTTTCCTAAATAACTCAGTCATCTATCCTGGATGTCCATCCTTACCAGGGGAAGAACCAGCCATATCTTTGAAATTATAACTTCTGTTAACATGCTCCAGATCAAATCCTTAGTGATCCATCTATCACAAAAGTGCAGAAGGAAGCAATAGCAAAATATATGTGCTCCCCACTCCTCAGTAAACCACACGAGTAATGTCATTACTTTCTTTTCCCATGATAGCATATATAGTGTACATAAATTAGACTTTAAACGCTTTTTAAAGTTTAGGGCAAACTATAAGCTATTAATATGTAAATCAAATTTATTGATGTTATGAAATCACCAATTAGAGAAACATTTTGTTCCAAATATTTCTAGGAGCTAAAATGAAAGACTTGAGAATGTCTAAGTGGTAGACAATAAAACAGTAGCTCATTTTCAAAGGTATTATGTATATTTCCAAAAAAGGAATTAGGATGCCTTAAATCAATGATGTCTCCATCAAATGACAAGCATCATCAAAATCATTAAAACAAGGATGGAAAAACTAAAACAAAATCGTAAAGGAAAATGAGAAGAGGGAAACCTCCCTTTTGTTTATTATTGTCATTATTACAAAAGACAAGAACAGCATCTCCTTTGATAATCAGAGCCTCTCTCCTGGAGAGGGTAGGAGCCTTGCCAGTATTGCCATTTTCGAACTAACTAAGGCCTACAGGGGCTGGATGATTTGCCCCAGGCCAGAGAATTGAAAAAGCAGGTCCTGACCTGAAAATTACATCATCTGACTCCAAGCCCAAAGCTCATTGCTTTCCCCCATGCTACCTCAAGGATACAAAAGATAATTTTAACCTGTCCTGTAGGTGTAACTAACAATACACTTTTAGGATTGTCTAGTGAATGCAATACCTTTAATACTAAGACCCTAGATTTCAAGTTGATTGGAAATTTACAAAACTTCAGCACCCCAGAGAAACATCCTAGAACTAGAAGACCAGCAGCTGACAGAAGCAAATGTTCCAGTAGTTTCTATCTGTCCTTTAGCCCATGGTCCCTGACTCAAAGCTCTCACCACGTCACTGCATTTCTACCCTGAACACTTGGTCTTGAATTGCCTCACTCTGGACGTGTACAATTCCAACCTACCTGATTCAGGGGGCTATGATTGTTAAATCATCCCTCCCATTTAATTCACTGCAGCAGCAGAAATCTTGAGTCCAATGATTAAACCCTCCAGGACCTTGATAATCTGCCAGCTAAATCCTTTTAACTGCACTGCTCTTCAACACAGGAACATCTTACTTCCAGCTGGGCTATCATCCCAGGCCATTTCCCTTTCTAAATGGCAGCTACATTTTCCCCACATGCCTGCCTATACAGGATCAGCTCCTAGTAAATCTATCTTCAGTATAGGAAACAGCTTGTAGATAATGAATTTTAGTGGTATCTCACAATAACTGTCAATCACAGCAGCTCCATGACCCTCATGCCGGCAACACAAAATAAATGGACACGTTTGCTAGTGTTCTTATAGCTTGTGTTCTTTGGATGCTTTGTGTTATTTCTTTATCATGGTTATTCTTGTGATACACTGTGTATATTGAGACAGTACACACTTTCTCAACTTCCCTCATGGTAAGAATTACCTATGATTATATTCTTGAAAAAAATAATTTTTGCTGAATCATTTGGCACTTGCTGTTGGAAAAGAATGTATTCTAAAAGAAGCTAGTACTTAACGCTTTGGAAAGAAATTGTCTGCTTGAAATTTCAAAGGGAAGAAGAAATTTTCTAAAGAATCAACTCTTTTTTAAAAAATTATTCTTTTCTAATGTCCCCTACTCAAGAAATTTTAATAACAGAAAAGTAATTTCTTTTTTTATATATGTTTTTATTGATTTCAGAGAGAGGAAGGGAGAGGGAGAGATAGAAACATCAATGATGAGAGTCATTGATCAGCTGCCCCCTGCATGACCCCTACTGGGGATCAAACCCACAACCTGGGCATGTGCTCTGACTATGGAATCGAACCATGATCTCCTGTTCATGGGTTGACACTCAACTACTGAGCCATCCCGGCTAGGATAGAAAAGTAATTCCAACTTCCACTTAAAGTCAACATGAAAATCTAGCTGCATATTTTTCAAATTTCTTTTACATCTTTCAAAATTATTGAACTCCATCTTCTCAATAAGAGCTGCTTTCATTGTCTTACCATAATTCTTCAAACACCCAAGTTTCACAGGCTTGAAACTAAGATTAGACATACTAATAAGCAATTTTACATCTCTTTAGATAAAGCATCTTTCTGTGTTAATCTATGGAAGTAAGGATAATTTATTTCATGAAATCAAATCTCTTCAAAAGTCATTATATTTAGACATTAGCATATCTGAACTATGAAACACAAGTAAGGAACCCTCATCTGGTGTACCCCAGCTTTGTCCATGTGACTGCTTCCACGGGGAGAAAATACAAAATAAACAGGTACCTAAAAGAGACAGTTCTATGTATGTCAATTCACCAAAAACATGTCTTTTACATAAAATAAATAGTTTGGGCACTTTCCTTTAGCAAATAAAAATGTAGTCCACTCTTTTTAAAAAATGTATCATGGATAGAGTGTGTGTGCGTGTGTGCGCGAGTGCATGCACGCATGTGTGTAAATATCACGGGAAGGATGAGCAAAGGTAGAAAAGAGGAGGAAGGGACAGCAGTTCTGCCAGAAAGTGACCCTCCTTGTGCTGGATAAAATTTACCCAGAACAAAAGAAAAAAGGACATTGTAGGAGTAGGCTCAGAGTGTACAGTCCCACACTTTTATGTGTATTCCATGCTTAACAGTGGTATCTGCTTCCATAGACATGGACCTAGATAATCCACCCTCTAACTAGAGGCTCTGAAGTCCCTTTCTACCCCTGCACAAGGGACCCAGGGCTCACATGGGGCCAACAGTTGTTCCCAGGATATTATTAGAAAGCATCTTCATTGGGCATCCGAAGAACAGGTGAGCTCAATTTAGAAGCCCAAGTCGAGCCCCTAAATTACTTCATGCAAGTGAGAGGATCAGAACCAAGTAGAGAAGTTTCCACTGACATGACGACTGACCACCAACTAAAACATTTTCTTCAACTCTGCTCAGCTCCTGGGCACTCAGCCAAGCCCATCCCTGACTGTGGTCTCTGCCACAGCCCATTCGGGGTGCCATGCTGCTATCCCAGCTCTGGCTCCAGGCATCCAGCTTCCTTCTCCCCCCTTCTCTCTTCTTTTCGCACATTGCCAGCTTCCCATTTGCACTGTCTTTATCCAGTCACAGCTGTCTCATTTCCCTTCATGATAGCTTGAATGAGTCCCAGGGATGGCTGGGGAGCAAGGGACAGAGGAAAGGGAGATTTGCATGGCTCTGTCATCAGAAAACATAATTGCATGATTTATTTTCCTAAACCCTCTCTTCAATTTTCAGAAAGAATCATACTGGAAGGGAAAATATTACTACTGCCCATCAAACTACATCTAACATTCAGGTTCTGCTATAGAAACTAAGATTTCCCAAACATGCACCAATCTCATGAGCAACAGTTGAATTTGTATTTTGTATACACAACATCGACATTTTTTCTCTTTCTTACAACAATGCAATGATAGACATTAGTGAGGTGGCAGGAAAATACAGAGAGAAGTGAGAGGAAAAAAGAAAAATTACCAGGCTATTGAACTACAGATGCTGTGTCCCCGCCACAAAACTCCAAAGATTAAAAAAAAAAAAAACTACTGTGATGCAGGAAAGCACTGGAAGCGGAAAGGAAGCTGAGAGATCTTTCTATGAGAGTGGAAGGAAGCAGCTTTTCTCTTTGAAAAGCGGATGAAGGTTAAGCCCTTGGGGAACTCTGACTGATGATTCTCTTTCATGAACCAGCCCGCCTTAAACACATTTCCCTTAAGAAGTGGCATCACCATTTCATTTCATTTCATGTTCAAGGTCACTAAAATGCTCCAAAAATAAGTTTGAAGCAGAAGGAAACAAAAAAGCAGCTTTGACAACAAAGTGATTATGTGAACAGGTGCCCTGTGCAGTGGCTCGGGGCTCTTCTCCAGACAGGCTGTTTAGCTCCTGTGGATGGGCCTTTGTGCCTCTCTCTCCCCCTAATGATCTGGCCTGTTTTCAGTGGCCGCACACTCACGGGAAGAAAGATAACAGAGGACATGCATAGTAATCAGAGCAATTAGTTTTGGAAGATCACATAATATTAATCCTAATACAGAAGGACACAGTTCAAAGAAAAACAAAAGCCTGGTATTTCTTTGGGGTCACTGTCAGAGGCCCTGGACACGGGTATCATAATGAGCCTGGACTGTTTCAGGGAGTGTGGCAGAAATGATCCCAGTATAGTAAACACCCCGGATCACCAAGCCAAACTTGGGGATCTCTTGGATGTTATTTACTTCTCAGTATTTAAACGACATTTTATTTATTTTTTTAAATATATCTTTATTGATTTTAGAGAGAGGAAAGGAGAAGGAGAGAGAGATAGAAACATCAATGATGAGAGGGTCATTGATCGAGCCCGCAACTGGGCATGTGCCCCGACCGGGAATCGAACCCCGATCGCCTGGAACCTAGGTGGACGCTCTACCGCTGAGCCACGCCCGGCTGCGCTACTTCTCAGTATTTAATCTATACCAAATCCTGTTCTTTCTTTCCTGGAGGCTCACTGATAACTACCTTTGCCCCTTCATTTGATTTCTGTCCAGGATGTGGTTCTCTAACAACCCCACTACCTGCAACAACTCCCCAAATGGTCTGCTGGCCTCTGGTCACTTTCAAACTTCAGTCTTGTCTGCATTCCACTGCCAGATCCACCTCCCTAAACCACCATTTATAAAGCAACTTGTTCTACTGATTACTTTTCTGGCTGTTTAATTAACTGTGCCTCTCCTCTAGTTCTTTCCCCCTCATTAAAACATGCTTTGGTTTCCCTCTATTCTACAAACAAGAGCCTATTCTCTTAAGCATATTGTCCTCTCCAGCTACCACTGTACCCACCTCTTTTCCTTCACCATCACAGGTTTGGAGAGCAGGGCCTTCACTTGTAAGTTCATATCTCCGACTCCCTTCTACCCTTTACCCATTGCATATTGGCTTCTACTCCCTCTCCCCTGCTCCCCTGAGGCTCTGCCTACCAAAACCATCCTTACACATGTCAAAACCACCCTTACACATGTCAAAACCAATCGGGGAAGTCTCGTCCTTCCCTCTCTGTGCAGCTTTTAACACCGATAAACAAGCTCTCCGGAAAACTCCCCGCCGCTAGCTTTTGGGATCGCACTCTCGACTCATCTGCCCCTTGGATCTTTATTACCTGCCTTCTTTTCTAGCTTCTCTCCTCTATCCCTCAAACTTAAGTGATCGCCAGGTTCCATCCTGGATGATACTTCCATCTATCTATCCCCAGTGCCCAACCCAATACCGCCCCTTGCACATGGGTGTCCCTTAATAAATGCAGCCTATTGATTTATACAGTTTTCGGACTGATTGCATCACTTATCTGTCCCAAAGCTCCTGCTTCTTGCAGAATAAAGTTCAACTTCCACAGCCCAGAAGTAAAAGCTTTCCACACTCTGCTCCTCCCTTCCTGTTACACCTCCCCATTTCTGTTCTTCAACACAAGCCTCCCCCCAGGAATCCCATCACTCTCTCACTATCCCAATTCTGGACTTTCAGACTCTGCTCAAGTAGTTTCTTTGTTCTGATATACTCTTACCCCCCCACACTCCTTTGTGCCTATACAAATCATACCCACCCTTTATGATCTGGTTCCAATTCTCTCTCTTCTCAAAGGCATGCCTAACCACTCAAAGGAACAGCCATCTTGCCCTCCTCACACTTTCCATCCGCATCTTCTCTATAACTCACTTGGCTGCATACTTCCATGGTTACTGAACTGTTTGGGGAGGGCACTGGGAGGGGCAGAAGAGTATATGGGCACATAGTAGGGATGGTGGTTGGGGGGTGAAGGAGTGTAAGTGTGTGCGTACATGTGGGCCTGTGGCAGGTTTTCCCAGAAGAAAGGCAGTGCACTCACCAGCTGCTTATAGACATCCCCTATTGTCAAACACAGCAACAGATGCCTACTTGGGGCTCAATAAATACTTGGTGGAAACTGATTTTAAACTGGAATCTTTACTCTAGGTGCTCCATCCTGAAGGTATCAGAATCCCATTGCTATGGGCAGAATATTTGTGTCTCCTCAAAATTCATATGTTGAAATCCTAACCCCCAGCTCCTAACCCCCAACGTGATGATGTTAAGAGATGGACCTCAGGAGCTGGTGGTTCGATTCCTGGTCAGGGCACATGCCCAGGTTGCGGGTTCGATCCCCAGCAGCGGGCATGCAGGAGGCAGCCGATCAATGACTCTCTCATCATTGACGTTTCTCTCTCTCCCTCTCCCTTCCTCTCTCTGAAATCAATATATATATATATATATATATATATATATATATATTTTTTTTTTTTTTTTTTTTTTTTTTTTTAAAGAGAGAGATGGGCCTTTAGGACATAATGAGGTCATGAAGGTGAAGCCCTCATTAGTAGGGTTAATGCCCTTATAAGGTGAGACAAAAGAGAGCTTGCTTCTTCCCTCTCTGCTCCCCACCATCTGAGGATACAAGAAGTCAGCAGTTTACAACCAAAAAGGAGCCCTCACCAGAAGTGGACCATGCTGGGACCTTGATCTCAGACTTCCGGCCTCCAGAATTGTGAGAAATAAATTTCTGTTGTTTATAAACCAACCAGTCTGTGGTATTTTGTTTTTGCAGCTCAAACTAAGACACTATGAAGCACTACATATTTGTATAAAACAAAACCCTGGGTGTGCTAGGTGGGGCGTGAGAGTTCCTGAGGGACTAGGAAGGGAAATCATCTGAGGATTCCCTCCCAAAGTCTAACCCAGGGGCCATCGACAGATAAATGGATCAACAAAATGTGATATATACATACCATGGAATATTCAGCTATAAAAAGGAAAGAAATTTTGATATATGCTAGAACATAATGGACCTTGAAAACTTTATGATTAGTGAAATAAGCCAGACTCAAAGGGACGAGTTTTCCTGTTTATACTGGGAAATTGTATGATTCCACTTATATGAGATACCTGATTCCACTTATATGAGATAGGAAAATTCCAAGTTGGAAATTAGAATAGAGGTTACCAGAAGCTAGAGAGAGTGGAAAGGGGGTGTTATTATTTAATGGGAAAAGATGATGAAAAATTTTGTAGTATAGGATGGCTACACAATATTGTGAATATGTTGAATGCCATAAAATTATACACTTACAATAGTTAATGTGATAACTATTATGTTATGTATATTTTATTACTTTTTTTTTTTAAAGTAAGCCAGGCCCTCTGATGAGGAGATAGTGGAGAGACAAGGAGTCTCATTGGCCTTGCCTGGTAACCCCCCTCGTGTGCTCCCACTGGACTGCACACTCAGATAGCTAAGCCGGCCGAGAGGCAGGAAGTCTCACACTATCTCACACTTCCTCTGGCCTCTCCATCGATAGGCAATTTCTCTCACAAACAAAACGTGCCAGAGATTCAAAATACACTAGAGGATCTCAGCAGCTCCGCTTCTGTGCAGGGGGAAGGAGGAATCAGTCACCAGGAGATTTGACTCCTGGTAGTAAGCCAATTGAACAAGATTCTTCCACCCTCTGAGCCTCAGCCTACCTACAGCAAAGCGGGAGCAATACCACCCACCTTGCAGGGCTGTTCTGTAGCTCGAACGATGAATGATGCATAGAACACTTGTAATGGTGTCACTGGCACAAAGCAGGCCCTCAACAACTGTAGCTAGTGGTGTTGTTGTTGTTGTTGTTGTTAGTTTGATATTATCTTTGCTTTACCAGCATTACTCCTACCAGAAATAGAGGTGAGAGAGTTATCCTTTCAAACATCAGGAAAACTGACACATTCTCATTGCTTAATCCCCAAGGATAAGGAATTGTAAGTTTATCAGAGATTTGACAGTCATGTGTCAGAAAGAACCTGTTGCAAACTACTGACCGGCTTTGGTGATTACAGACAGTGACAAAGGAATGGGCCTGAAGAGAAAGGGTTCAGGACCACTGAACCTGTAGACTTAGAGAGGAATGAACTTGCCCTGCCATTCAGGCTGTGCCTGTCTCAGCATTTCTGAAGAGGAGCTGCTGTGCCGTTTTTGGTGACACCACAACTAAACTTGAAGTCACATATCTGACAAGTGGCCCCGAACGTGAGGAAATAGCATTTGTGGTGCACTTGAGACTCGGCTCTTGGATGAGATGGGAGCCTTTCCTGTAGAAAGAACTGTCGCTGTCCTTCACAAGCATTCTCTGGCCCTGTGCGCACGCGCGCGTGTGTGTGTGTGTGTGTGTGTGTGTGTGTGTGTTAACTAGGTCAGCAGCCTAGTGCAATATTTTAAAAAGGGAATTGGGTCTTTAAAAGGAAAAACATAAAACAGGAGGAGAAGATGCTGCTCCGTGCTGAGCACTCCAAGAGGAAAGGCGAGGGAAACACACTCTCAGATAAGAAGAGACAATCTTAAGGCCTGGGGGGGAAATGCCCAGGAAATTTTTCATCTTTGTGAGGAAATCACTCCCGGACTTTCCTGCACCAATCCTGTCTTTGCCCTTCACCCATGCCACGTCCATAACCGTGCTCCAAGCCAAACCCTAGCTGACAAATGGAAAAACAAGGACCTTAGAGAAATGGTGGCAAACCACCAGGCGTGGGGAGGAGTCAGGTGTTGAAGTCCCCAAAGAACACTGAAGAGCAACAGATATCAGGTAGGAAAATGCACCTTCTCCATGAGGGGAGAGAGCAGAGATGTCTTGTCCATCCTCTGTTGTGTAGTCTGCTGACCCTGTCCACACGGGATAGATGCGGGAAATGCCCCCACACCATCAATTACATGAACACACCTGGAAGATTCTGAATGGCTCGTTCCAGCAGCTTAAATTGTCTCCACACTTAGAAAATATTTGAGGATAAAACGAGAAAAAGGGGGTAATCAATAATTTGTAAAGCATTTGGTGACATATATTTCCTTTGATAAAGAATCTAGTTTAAGATTTTGTAAGATAGTCAACACATATTTGGTTATACAGCCCATTGGAAGAAAAGCGGTTGGACTCCAGAATCCAAGTTCTTAACCAACAGAAAAAAACAGACACATACAAATGCACATTTATCCAAAGGTACAGTGCTTCAACCTGGGCATTTTCATGTCTAAATTAAGCACCTATAGTGGGCCTTTTATTACTCACTGGACACACTGAAACAACTGCAACCATTGTTTAAACAACTGAAAAAAAAATAGCTCCAAACTGAAACTGGTTTGGATACTCTGGAGCAAGAGAATCCACTGAGGTTTGAACATACTGTGCTGTCTACGGCCACACCACCCTGCATGCGCCCGATCTCGTCTGAACATACTGAATTAAAGATATTTTTTTCCCTCTTGTCTGTAATGCTGTTTGGAGTTTTCATGAGCTGTGAAGACTCAAGGGAACATGTCAGAGTATCCTTGAAGAAATTCTGACTACCACGAAAGCTGTCAACCATAAATCAGTACTTAGCTATTTTCCAGCCTATTTATAAAAGTGTAGCTGTGAAATACATCTGAGATACAAACCTGAGTACATTTGTCTGAAGATGGTACTTTTAGCAATAACCTTTTAAAACAAATGCTGTCTGTTAAAAGCAAAATAATTGCATGTGTCAAAATGTTGGGGGTGCAGTACTTAAGTTACCCACGTAGCTTATATGATAAATAGCGGAATTTCACCGATGTCAGCTTCATTCTAGCTACCCCGGGGCTTAACGCCAGCACAGCCCAGATCTGGTTTTTATTGAAAGAAGAAATGTGTCAGAACCAGACAGTGTTCCTGGATTTCCAGTGAATTCGCTCCGAGATTCTAACATTTCACGCTCGAGATGAATTCAGCCTCCGAGATTTACCCTAGCATGTGTTCCATATCATATGCTGAATCAATTTTCTTTTCAGAGGTATTACCCTATTGTCCTGGAAATTAGACAAATGCCACATGTTTCCAGTGCCCTTTCTATGCTCATTCGCAACAACTGCATGTTAGTTTTATTAAACAAAATCAACCAGGAAAAATCTATATCAAAAAAAAAAATGTCCAGCCTCTTTGAAGCTCAAGATTTATAGAAAAGTAGATACAGGCCAGAACCATATGAGGCTCTGAGCAAATGCAGATGCCACTTACTGGTGCTGTTTCACTTGACAACCACTTTTTGATCACTGATCCATTGTCATGTATGTTCAGCTGGAAAACTTCTGGCATTTTGTTTAATTACGGACGACAGCCTGATGCCTATAGAAGAGTCTGTTCTCTTTTACAATTCATAGTTCTTAAGTAGAAATTTGGGATAATCTAAAATAGAGATAGCCCTGGCCAGTGTGGCTCAGTTGGTTGAGCACCCTTCCCTGCACAGAGAGGTCGCTGGTTCAGTTCCCGGTCAGGGCATATACCTGGGTTGCAGGCTCCATCCCCAGGAGGAACCGTGCAGGAGGCACCAGATCGATGATTCTCTCTCATCATTGATGTTTCTCTCTCCCTCTCCCTCTCCATTCTTCTCTCTCTAAAATCAATAAAAACATATATATTTTTTTAATTTTTAAAAAGGGTCACTGTAATTTAAAAAATAAATAAAATATAGACCTCTGAACTGCTTTTAAAGGAAAAAAACACCATATTGTGTTCTAATTTCTAAGCACAGAGAAATTATCCGAATTCTCTACCAAAAAGAAAGCACAGCATTGGAGGAGAGGAGTGTTGGAAGTTCTGCTCAATCATTTCAGCTAAACAAAGTCCTTCTTTCAAGTCATGAAACGTGACTTCATTTTATGTGTATATAAGTAATCTAATTGGACAATAGTCTTCTTATAAAAGACAAATGAATATCCACGTTGATCAGTAAAAATGACTACTCATTTTAGCATCAGGCTATCTTCCAAGGCTAACAAAAAAAAATTGATTATTTTCTGTTATAAGCAAAACCAAAGAACTACTGTTGAACACAACTTTATTCTGTGAGTCATGGGCTTACATTACTGTAGCTTTTCAAAATTCAGTTCGTAGAAAGGCATTCAAGTACTAATGTGCCAATCATGGGCTTTTGGGTTCTCTGTGTGCAGAGACAGTTCAGCACATACCTGTCTCTCATTAGCACTGCGACCTACTGTTTACTGAGTCATACATCTAGTGTACTGGGTGAGCGTGGTCCTGTGCACCAGAAGGTCGCCAGGTAGATTCCAGGTCAGGGCACATGCCCAGGTTGCGGGTTCAAACCTCAATCAGTTGCTGGCTGTGTGTGGAAGGTGACTGATTGATGTTTCTCTCTCCCACTGATGTTTCTCTCTCTCTCTCTCTCTCTCTCTCAAATCAATAAAAATATATTTTAAAAAAAGAAAAGAAACTAAGGAAAAAAATTGTATACGCTTGCCCCAGAGCCAAACGATGCTGAAGAACGTTGGCAGGCCCCAAACCTAGATCTTTCTGACTGTGAGGCTGACCTCTTTCTTCTAAATCACATTCCTCCCAAATGTTCATTGACAACGGCCATCCTAATGCCAAGCACTCAATACAGCTTACGTCTTCATTTTCCAAAGCCACAGAAAGGTGTGATGCGGATGTTAACTAGACTCACCGTGGTGCTCATTTCACAATATACGCAAATATCGAATCATTATGTTGTACATCTGAAACTAATATAATGTCATATGTCAATTATATCAAATTTTTAAAGGTGTGGTAAAATTATATTACAGCTAATCTAAAATTCCTGGCAAAAATAATAAAGTCAGTAAAAAAAATAATAATAATAACTTCAAAGAACTATGGAACGGAAGGCAACGTGTTATTCTCATCGCTCCCCCTTTCCATTACAACCGCCTACCCTATTAAAACTAGAACTATTCTAGTGAAAATTTTGATTTATTTTGAATTCTTTTCTCTAAGTTTAACCATGAATTTCCAGGAAGAGAACTGTATGAAAGAGCTGATATATTTCCTAAAAGTGACAGCAGTCCTCTTCTATTAATACAGTCAGCATACCAATCACTGACTCGTTCAAATGACTTATTCATTTTAAAAAATGCATGTCCCTTAGAAGACAGAAAAATAAACTTAGTAGATCTATGCAGCAATGTGAAATGCGTATACATGTTTAAAGAAATGGGGGTATATAAATATAGATATAAATTGATTTTATAAAGTATATAATTTGAAATTTTAATAGTGGAATGTTTTTAATAGTAATGCCCATTTCATTCAATATCTGCTCTCAGGAAAGTGTGAGTTATGGATCCATTTGTATAAAATATATACATGGTTTATGTGGAGTTACTTTGAGGTGTTATGAAATTTTCCCCTAAATTATGGCAATTCCATTATTTTTTCATTGTACTATCTTCCTGAATGATTTAAAGTCAAATGGTTAAGAAAATGTATGTCTTTTTAAGAAAATGTATCAGCAAACCTGGACAAATTACCTGGCTATCTCCTATCACACCTGATCCTTTCAGAATTATTATTATTTTTTTATTTTGAGGGACCGATATAAACCTGCCTCCTCATGAAAACCACACACTTTGAGTAAATTTAGGATTGTGCTCATAGAGGCAGCTCATGAACTCACTCAGCACCAAATGGAGAGTATTTTCAATGGCTTGGAAAATCAAAATGAACAATGTATTACTGAAGGGTGTGCCTGTGCTGAAGTCTACACATTTGAGTTGAACAGTGTTAAACACTCCACAAAACACGTGTGCATGAGATGTTTACAGTTTGCTTCTATCGTGTACAAGTTATCAGCCTTTAAAACTGCCTAAGGAACTTGTAAACATCCTATATTGGTAAAACCCCACCAAAGGTCCCCAGAAACTCACTACTAGGATGAAACCCCAAGGTTCCGATTTCACAGCTGTGATTTTAAGCATGAAGCAGGGCCTCCTCCAAGAGAAACACGTGGTAGTAGAGTTATAACTGACAGGCTTACTACTTAGGAGTAAACAAAATGCTCAATAAATGGAAACTATCTTTTATTATTAGGTTGTCATAGGTTTTATTTTTTGTAATTTATCTTTACTGTTGAAAGTATTACAGATGTCCCCTTTTCCCCCCATTGATCCCCTCCACCCTGCATCCACCCCACCCCCAGGCCTTCCCCACACCAATGTCTGTGTCCATGGGTTATGCATATGAGCATATAAGTTCTTTGATTATGTTGACATAGGTTTTAGATTAGCTTGAGCGCTTTCTTGTTACCTTTTAAAATAACATATTCTTGTAATTGGGGCTAGGAGTTGACACTATGGACATCGGGGAGGCTGTATAACATCAAGGGAAACATTCAGACTCAGGATCAGAAAAACGTAGATCTATACCCTATATAGATCTAACTCTATTGGGTAGGAAGTCACATACTTTATATAGGAAAGTTATAAGTATTTTATGAAGAAGTATCCTTTAAAATTAAGTTTACTTATACTTTCCTGATTGTTTTCTTTCCTAAATGCATTTAAGAAATCTCATTTGAACACAGGCTTCGAATAGTGAGTTTAGTCCACATAAGAAGGTTAAGATCAGGAAGACAGACTAATAGCCAGTTACTCCAAATGACCAAATGTGTATTTTATATATAATACCTATTATGTATATAATATGTATATATACCTACACCACTTGCCATGAACTGTTGTAATCACTTCACATTTATTGTTTCATTTAATACTGCCCCAATCCCTGAAAGGCTAATCCGATTTTCCTGTTGAGAAAGCTGAGTCTTAATGAAATGAAATGACTTCCCTAAAAGCATGTAGCTCTTCGGTGGCAGAGTCAGAATTCAGAATTCAGCTCCCTCTCCCTGCAAAGCCTTTGTTCCATGCTCTATTGCTTCTCAAAAACATCCAAATTTAGAGCTCATCAAGTCCCTCATCCCTTTCTCACCTATACGATATGTTTAAGTTGGAGGAATTCAGCCTTGGCCAGGTGGCTCTATTGGCTGAAGCATCGTCCTGTACACGTAAAGGTTGTGGGCTCTATCCCTGATCCGGGCGTATATGGGAAGCCGCTGATCGATGTTTCCTCTCACAGTGGTGTGTTTTTTTCTTTCTCGCTCTCTCTCAAATCAATTTTTTAAAAAGCCATATCCTCAAATGAAGATAAAATAATAAAAATAAGTTAACTGAAGGAATTCAGTAGAATTTTACCAAACCTCTAAGATTAGCCAGCTTAGGGACTAGATTTTAACCATAGGCTACAAGAAAAAGCTGTGGTTTAATTTTCAGCCATAAACGCCACACAAAAATACAAGTCTGTTCATAACCTAAACTGAAATCTGGACATTGCTTTCCAACAACAAAAAAATTTCCCATTAGCCGCAAGTCAACATCTTCCATCTTATTTTGAAGTCACTCAGGCAATACTAACCTCAGACATAGTACAGGTTTTGACTTTAAGAATATAACAGGCTGAGGTAAGTATGTGAAGAGACACAAAACTCACCTACAGCAAACCAACTTTCACTCAGAGCCGCCTCCAGAAGGGCCCTTTCACCGAGCCTGCCCATCAGGAGCAGCTGGCTCCCCTGGAGGGTGACGCTAGGGAAGTTGTACACAGTGTGGTGCCTGGAAAATTCTGACGGCAGGCAGCCACAGCACCCATCTAGAAATACCCCTGCACCCTCCACCTTCATCTTCCAGATAAAGTCTTCATCTTCCTTAAGACCAGCTTAAAAATATGTAGGGTCCAGTGCAAAGTGAAAATGCAGGGTTTCTTGTTCAAAAATTACTAAGAATTTCAACAGAGCGACGGCGGAGCATTAAACCCAGTGGGGAGGCTTCTGAGCTCTGGCCCCTGGGTGACCACACAGGCTACTCCCATGAAGCCAGCCCCGCTTCTCCTTAACACGCATTTCTACAAACACACACGATGTCTGCTGCGTGGCTTCTGTTTCCTCTCAGTACTTACTCTGATCTTCCTTTGGTGTTTTCTAACTGAGTAACAGTGCTGAAGAGCATGGGCCTCCTGAGGGCAGGTTTGACGCTCACTCTGCAACAGACCACTGGGTCGGTGGGCTCTCCTTCCGTGGGCCAGGCCGAGAGCTTGTTCTGACGTCACCGGCCCCGTGCGACGCATTATTCAGAAGGGCGTGAGCCAGTGTAACTCTCCAAACTAAGAATTTTAAACGGAGCCCCTGAAGCTAACATGGTTTCTTCGGGCCCGACCTAACTGGAAACATAGCTGATTCACAAGTCTGCCCTTTGTGTGCTCGTTTTCTCAAAACAAACACATTTATAACCAAAGGTACTGCTGCAGTGTGCCCATGAATTCCTTTCATAAGTTCCAAGAAATGCCACAGCATGTACTGTTCCGTCCTTTTATGTGTTTCAAAGCCTCCCCGCCGGTGGAAGCGCGCGATCGCCGGTGCCGTGTGTGCGTGGGAGAGAAACGCAGCGTTCTATCAAGAAAGGAAGCACCCCTCCGAGAGAGGTTACGCAGAAAGGCTCCTGCCAGAAAACTCGCGCTTCCTTCTCTTTCCCCCTCTCTCGTTGAAACTCGTGAAGATGAAGTGCAGCTTTTGTTTCCCATCAGTGAGATGAGGCCTAAGACACTCTTGCCAAAAGCAAGCTAACGCAGAGTAATTGTTTTTCATCTAAATTGCATGTCCAACCTGCTTAGCCTTCAAAGAACGTAGATGCCACGGCTTTGATCCCCAGCTGCAGAATGACAGAGGAGAGGGCATGTGGCACCCGGGCCGGACGAGGATTTTTAATAACCACCTATCTATCAGCAAGCCCTGCAACTCTGGGACGGGAGGACAGGAGACAAGAGAGGAGATTATTCATAAGGTAGATAAGGTTCCATATTTCATTTGAGACCAACTCTCTCTCTCTCTCTTTTTTTTTTTTTTAAAGGGGGGAAAAAGTGATTTAGAGGGAATTAAGATTCCCCAAGGTGTTTTTAATCTCTTTTCACTCCAGGGCCAGGTGCCTCATGTAGCACTTAAAAGGGTTTCAAAAATGAAAGTAAATGCCTAGAACACAGAAAAAAGATATCCATCTACACAAAGCATCTGCCTTTGTTTAAGAAAAAAGTCATTTCGGCTTTATAAACTTCACATCCAGACATTTTATAATTCCGAGGCTTTAGTTCTTATAGACTTACGCTCTGTGTACACTATAGCCAATATAAAAAGAGGCAAAAATCATGAATATCTTTTTTTTTAATATATCAAACCTCCTTTATGTCAGTGAGTGAGTTCATTTAATTGCACATAAAGGCAGCGCGTTGGCGGGGAGGCCTATGTGATGTGAATGAAAAACACCCGGAGAAGTGGAATGCTGAAGTCTGCTACCAGCATGACCTTTAGCAGGGACAGATGCCACCAAAAAACTCCATGGTTTTTGTCATTGATCCCTGTGCTCCACTGTGTAACCAGGTGTTGAGACAAAAGATTTGATTCCGTTTATTGTGTTTGTTCTGGTTAATTTAATTCTTCTTGCCTGGTTTAAACTTCTATTTTCTAATTACATTCCTAAACTCTGCCCAGGCTGGAGTGCTTGCACTAAGAGAACCTGGGCATAAACTGAATTACTTCTGCGGTTGTCTATAAATAGTGCTACTGTCATCGAAACATAAGTTCCTGACCCCCAGACAGCCCCAAAACAAAGTACCGCCCAGCATGCTGCCAAGTAGAAGAAGGAAGGCTAGCAGGTCCGTGGGGCTGAGAAAGTCAGAGCGGGGGAAAGTGCACCGTTGAAGACCTGGGCATTAGTGTCGGCGCCACAGCTACAAGAGCTGGACAGCCGGGGCCCCATCACCCAGGCCCTTTGAGTCCTGTGAATTGAGTCTTGGACCCACCTCTAAGGTTGCTCTTCCAGTACTGGAAGTCTATCGTTTCAGTCTCTGTGCTGTCTTTTCAAAATGCAGAATCAATTTCAATTTTGGAATAGAACAGCTTTTTTGTAAAGTGGAAGTTTTGGTGGGGGGAAAACCAACATTGTTAACTACGTCTTTTACGTGAAAGAACTACCCGACTATCATTACGATATTTTTGAACACCAGAAAGTATTCTCATTGCCTAAGGGCTTTGAAAATAAAATGTCGATTTATAATGCTTAGACTGCAGATTTGTGTTTGCCTAGATACAAACTGGAGAGAGAAAGAGAGAGATCTTAGAGATGTTTACGGGACACCCATTACCTGGTCTTTTATGACACAGGTAGAAATGCTATAAGAAATTTCTGTGAAACTATTTTATGACTTAGAAGCTTAACACTCAACCATCAAGGTGTGGGTATTTTTCAAATACCCAAATACCCAACTCAGCTTACGTATTAGCCAAGTTGAGATTCTTGGTTGTGGTTTAAAACAAAACAAAACAAAACAAAACAAAACAAAAACCAACTTAAGTAAGTAAGGGAATTTCTTGACTTATATACCTAAATTTTCAGGGTTATCACTAGCTTCAGGCATGGCTAAATCCAGACACTTCATTTTGCAGAGCTTGGCCTCTCTCTTTCCATCTCTTGGCTCTACCTCCTCAAATGTTTGCTGCACTCTTGGGCAGGCTTTTTGGATATGGTGGCAAACAGCCCTCCAGCATCTCTAGGTTTGAATGGAGGCTAGATTATTATCTCAATATCATAGTTTTTTTTCCTTCTATTTTTATGTTGTTGGGAAGGAAACAATTTTCCTCTACCCCCTTAGCTTCTTCTGGCTATTCTAAGAATTAAAATGGCATAAGACTGGTTAACAGGAGGAAAACAAATTTAATTTCAACCAAACAGAGGCTCTCTAGGTATGGGACCTAAGAAGTGACCTAAGCAGGCTCTCTTTATATACCGTTTTAGATGAAGTAGCAATTATTTGTGGAAATTTGACAAAATAAAGGGATCTAGGCTTTGAATAGCAAATTACCGAAGCAACAAAGTCTATTTACACAGCTCCTTCAGCCCTGAATGCCCTGCCTCTGGTGAGACGAGTGCTGTCTAGCTTCCTGGCATAGGGAGGACACCTTCCCGTGGGAGGTTAACTTCCTGCTTTCAAAGGAGGCTCAGAGTGTTCTTCTTGTGCTGACTATTTCTCAAATAACTTTTTAAAAATATTTTTTAATTTTTATTGATTTCAGAGAGGAAGGGAGAGAGAGACAGAAGCATCAATGATGAGAGAGAGTCATTGATCAGCTGCCTCCTGCACACACCACCCCCACTGGGGATGGAGCCCAAAACCCGGGCACGTGCCCTGACCAGGAATCGAACCTCGATCTCCTGGATCCTAGGTTGATGCTTCAACTGCCGAGCCACACTGGCTGGGCTTTCTCAAATAACTTTAATTCAAAATAATCAATATGCCAAAGTGGAATATTTTTGTGTGGCCTGCCCTGAACTCCTCAATGTGCAATTAGAATAACTGAAGCCAGTTGGTACTATCTAGTGATTAGAGAGCCAAGCTGAAAATTTCTGAAGAAGGCAATATCCACGTGGGAGCTCTTTCACAATAATGTCTCCGCCATTTGGTCTCTGCTAAAATCAATTCTTTTGATAGCAACTCTCTTTGGCCTGGTGCAATGACATTTTTAATGAATATGGTCACAAAGTTCCTTTACTTTGCCTCAATTTGCAGGAAGGCAATAGACTAGAGGTCAGTAAGTACAATAAAAGAATATTTGGAAAACCAAGATTCTAGTTCTGACCCTGAAAGTTTGAAAAGTCATTTGAACTCTCAGTTTCACTATCAATAAAATGAGAGTGCTGAGTGAAGTAATTTTAAAGCTTGTTTCAAGTTCTGGAATGTCATGAATCCATGCAGTGCTGACCTTGCTGTTATAATGTTGCAGGTTTTATTTTTTGCTTTTTTGATACTGTTTTCCCCTCAACAAGGGGAACCTATCATTCAGAACCCTGAGAACCACTGACCACTAAGTAGGTCAGAAACATTCTGCAGGAGATAAAAGCATTCAGAAGTTTGGCAGGAGGTTGGTAGATAAGCCAATGGGCCATTATCCTGAACACTTTGGCTTCCACAGGGTAACAAGCAAGCACAGAAAGCAGCCAACCCAGCTTCACTATGAGTGGAGTGCCCACATATTGATCTTCTGTCTGGCTGGGGTCACAGGGGTGCTGCTGTACATTAAGTAGGGAAAGAACTGAAAATTACATTAATTCAAATGGCTAAATCAATATTTAACAATGCAGTTAGTGGTAGTTGACCTTAAATACACCTTTAATAAAACAAAGGTGATTCAGGCCAGCTTCCAGCATATGCCATTCAGAAATATGAATTAATGCAGAACAGATATGATTTTTAAAAAAACCTACTAATGCAGACACCTTTGCAGATTGGACCAATGACAAAAAGAAGGTCGAGCTGCTCTCTTCATAAAGGCAACTCGAATTTTATTCACATGATGCTGTGTCTTCATTTATTACCTCTCTCCCTGTCTCAAGAACTGAACAACCTTGATCTCAGCATATTTAAAAGTAGGAAAGGATTTCTACAACTTTTTCCCTAGCAAACTGTAGCAATAGCTTTGTAACCTTGAGCACTTCCTTCATGAGCAAACAAGTGTTACCAGTTGTTACTCTAGGAACCCTATTTTACTATAACATGACTTGCATATGTTTGCATATAAACATATAAACATTGCACTCCACTTGCATTAAGGATTACTGAAATAAGTCTGCTTATATTAAAGAGGGTGCAAAAAAAAGAAAACTAAATAAATAAGTAATAAAGAGAGGTAATCCCTTCAAGATATTGCCTTGCTACCCATAAAATACCTTAAGCTATAGAGCATTATAGTTATCACTACTAAGGACTTGGTGATAACTCCAAGGAAAAGGTCAACCTAAGCATCTATTTCAATACAGCTTAAGGCAGCAGGTGGCTCTAGGGAATTCCCAAAGGAGCACAGGCAAGTTTCCATCATTTTGTGACCTGAAGATACCAGTGCCTATGGTGCCATTTCCCTTGCAGTCTGGTTTGGCTTCAAGGACAACAAATGTGTGATCATTTGAAATCTCTCCTGAGACACTTCCCTTTCATTTGCTGTTTGGTGATGGCCACGGTTCTTCTGCAGCCTTGCTTCTCTTAGGTTTGCCTGCTGGTTAGCACGGCAATGTGGCTCCATGCGTCCTATGAGCTAAATCAGCATTCTGCCTCATGCAGGCTACTGGCAGTAGAACATCACTGAGAATTGGGCAGCAAGTTTCAAAGTAGAATGTAACCAATTGCTGGGAAATATGAGCACACACTTGAAGGGGGGAAGGGACATTCCACAGAACAAGAGCACAGTTTTTTTGTCATCAAGTATATGGAACAAATATCTGATCTCCCATAAGGCCAACCAGGAGCCCTCTGGGCAAAGAGGTGCTGGGAATAAATGTTAAGCTCTCCAGCTAATGCTGAGACATGAACAGGGTTGCTTATGACCTTAAGAGAGCCAAGCACCAGTTTGGCTCCTAAGAGTTTCCTCTACCCAGGGCATCCCACAAACAAACCACTAGGTACACCCACCTTCCCACACAGCCTCTAGGTCAAAATAGTCACTGAATTTAGAATAATTGTAGGAAGTTCATAATGATAAATATCTACATCAAGAAAAAAGAAATATCTCAAATAACCTAACTTTGCACCTCAAGGAACTCAAGAGGAAATAAAAAGAACAAATGAAGCCCAAAGTTAGAATCAAGGAATTAACAAAGATCAGAGTGGAAATAAATGAAAGAGACACTAAAAAAAAAAAAAAAAAAAAAAAGTAAAGATAGATGAAATCAAAAGCTGATATTTTGAAAACAAACAAAATTGACAAATCTTTAGCTGGGCTCACCAAGAAAAAAAGAGGGGAGCTCAGAAGTAAAATGGGAGCCATTACAACTGATACCACAGAAATACAAAGGATAGTAACATACTAACATGAACAGCTGCATGCCAACAAGCTGAACAACCTAGAAGAAATGGATACAGTTGTAGAAACATACGACCTACCAAGACTGAACCATGAAAACATACAAAATCCAAACAGACCAGCTACTCGTAAAGAAATGGAATCAGTAATCAAAGCCTCCCAACAAACATCTGGGGCCAGATGGCTTCACGGGTGAATTCAACCAAACATTTAAAGAAAAACTAATACCAATCCTTCTCAAAGTCTTCCAAAAAATAGAAGAGGAGGAATATTTTCAAACTCGTTTGATGAGCCCAGCATTACCCTGACACTGAAAATCAGGCAAGGAAGACACAAGAAAATTATAGACCAATATCTCTGACAAACATAGATGCAAAAATCTTCAACAAAATATTAGCAAACCAAATTCAACAAAAGAGTAAAAGGATCACACTCCATGATCAAGTGCAATTTATTCAAAACACAGAGATGATTCAACATCCGCAAATCATCAACATGATTCACCACATTAACAAAGTGAGGGATAAAAATCGTATGATCATCTCAAGATGCAGAAAAAGCATTTGACAAAATTCAGTTAATTATACTTCTAAAATGACTAGATAAAAATTAAACTGAGTGTTAAAACATGGCCAAAATTAACTCTGTTTTGTACTTTTCTGATAGACTTGTTTATTTTGAAATTAGCTTACAGTTAGAACAAATAAAACTTAAGAAAATACTGATTGCTATATTTCTCACCTCCTGGCAATGATTCCTAAAATAGTTACAAATTCACATTTATTGATAGACCTGGCTAATATAGTCAGTTAAAAAAGTCACAGACATAACATGGTCATATTAATTAAGCATATAAATTATGAACTGAATGCAAATTATATATTTTTTTCCTTTATCAAACCTATTCAATAACCCAATTACCTCTACCAGAGGCCGTATACGGGAAAACTTGGTCTCTAGGAGGGTAAGGAGAAATGGATCACTGAAAACCAGACAATATCATTAGAAAAACAACTCAAAGTTTAGTCTACAGGAGCATTTTCATAAGAAAACACACCACTTTTTTTTAAAAACAAGACCTAACATTTGCCAAATAAATATCCAGATCTGAGAGTCTGAATGATCAAACCCAAAACATGTGCACTGGTTAAAAAAAACAAAAAACAGTGTGGATCAGAGAGAATAGTCATTGTTACCTATAAGGGATGCAGTAGGTTGCATTCAAAGCATGAAATTTCATTCCAGGATACAACAAAATTTTAATAGCATCAGGGGGACTTCTGCTTCTGTTTAAGATATGGAAGAAGGATTGGCCAACTTTTTCCATAAAAGGCTAGATAGTAAATAATTTTTGCTTTATCGGCCACATGGTCTCTGTCGCAACTACTCAATTTGTAGCCACAGAAAATACATGAACAAACAGGCATGTCTGTGTTCCAATAAAACTGTACAGTGGTCCCCTTTATCTAAAGGTGATACATTTCAAGACCCCCACTGGATGCCTGGAACTGCCAAGAATACCAAACCCTATATATATTTACTATGTTTTTTCCTATACATGCACACCTATGGTAAAGTTTGATTTATAAATTAGGCACAGTAAGAGATTAACAATAATAACTAATAATAAAATAGAATAATTATAACAATATAGCGTAATGAAAGTATATGAATGTAGTCTCTCTCTCAAAATATCTTACTGTATTATGCTCACCTTTCTGATAATGATGATGTGAGATAATAAAATGTCTACATGATGAGACGAAGTGCGATGAACAAAGCAGGCATTGGGATGCAACATTAGGCTACTATGAAGGAGGATCATCTATCTCAAGTGATCCTATACTATGGAGCCCTGACAATGTCAGAAGTTGGATGTTGGGAGTGGATGATGTCAATAGTTGGGAAATTTTAGTATTTTTAGACCACAGTTGACAACAGATAACTGAAACTGCCAAAGGTGAAGCCAAAAATAAAAAAGAATTACTGTATTTACAGAAATAGGTGATGGGCAGGATTCCATCCACAGATCAAAGTTTGCCAACACATAATGTAGAAAATCACAAGGGAATGTTACTCTCACCCCAACAATGAAAACAAGCTGACTGATATACAAATAATAAATTTTTAAGCCATTCAGAGAGGTAAAGTCACTAGGTAAACTAATGAACTAAAATCCAGAGTGACACATTCCTTCAAGAAGAGACAAGAGCCACTGGTGAGTTCACCATTGACAGGGCAGCAAGAAGAGGACAAATCCATCACAGACACGAGTAAGGGCGAAAAACCTGGCAATTTAACAAATTTCTGAAATCCAAATCTGAGTCCGTGGGACCCCCAGACACAAAGTCTATACCAACTAATCTCTTTCACAGGCCTAAACCAAGTGGTCATGAGAAAGATTAGAGCTAAGGCAGGAGGCTAGAGAGAGATCTCCTCTGTGACACAGGCAACAGGCAAGACTTGCCTAAGTCTGAAGGTAAAAGAGGTGAACAAGAGAAACCTTCCAGATCTTGGGATTGTGCGTAAGTACAATAGAGCCTGTTTACCACTGGAGAGGGGCAGAAATGCTGAGAGAAACTCAGCACTGAGTCACAGGCACACATGGGCCTGGTAAGTCTGAGGGCAAGAGAACTGAAGGAAACCCTCTGGGACTCCAGACCTCACACTGAGTAGGAAGTAGCAGCGGTCAGCTACTGGGGAACTTTGAAGACTGTGGTGCACCAAATGTAACTAAAGCAACAGCAAAGCCCAAACCCAGCTCACAAGGGACTAGACTGGACCAACCCAACACATCAATGGTCTATTAGAAAGTATGTCATTTCCAGAAAATAAATATTATTTACCTCAGCCTCTCAGCCTCAGTGTTTTTATACACTCAAAAAACAAAAAAATAAAATATGACCCATCATCAAGGGATAAAATAAACAATAAAACGAGGTACAGAGATGGCACAGATGTTTGAATTGTGAGTCAGGGACTTGGACACAATTGTCAAAATGATAGAAAACAGAAATTCTTATTTCTACTTTACCTGAAAAACAATTCAGTCTTATTTAAAGAAGCTATAATGGAATAGTATATGATCTTAACACATTACCCATAACCACTACTGAGAGTAGATAAGATATTGCTAGATGAGGAAGTCCTATTGTGAACACTAAGGTTTTTCAGGGAAAAGTTTAAATAGGTTGACAATGCAATATACTGTGAAGACTTGGACATGTTGATAGTAAAAAGGGCACTAAAAATAATTATATAATTTTTGGCGTAGCTAATGGCCAAAACATTGGCTTTATTATGTTAGTGGTCCTATAAAACATTATTAAAAATTATTCTCAAATATAAAATTATTTCTAAAAAATGTAGTATCACATATATCTATATATATACAGGGAGAGGCAAAAGTAGGTTTACAGTTGTTAGTATGGAAAATATTACATTAATAAATAATAATATAAGAATAAACTCTGTTTCACATACTCACAACTGTAAGCCTACTTTTGCTCACCCTGTATATTAGAGCACTTTGTACATATTAACTTTGGTCTATTTCTTGGCCATATCTGTTTATAATAATACTATATTACTTTTTTTTTAAAGAATGTATTTTTTAAGTGAGCTTATTGTTTTTAATTTTTAAAAAATTATGTATAAATCTGTTAAGTTTGCAGTTATGGCTACTAAATTTAAACTTCTTGACATCTTCAAATGACTCATCTATATAGAGCATAATATTGTTTAAATTGAGACTATATTTCCCTAAAGAGGCTGAGGGACCTGGTAAGCTCAGAGCAAAGTCTGCTAAGTGGAAGATAGTCTAAATTCTAATGTTTTCTTATTGAAATGCATTGCATAAATATTTTAGTGCAAATATTTTAAAAGGTACTGTGGGGTTTTTTTACCTTTATACAGAGTGCAAACAAATTATTTCTCTATCTGTTTTTGATTCATTTAAATAAGTAGTAAAACCTTAGACCTTCTCAATGTCATCCCAATCCAGTATATAAATTTAACCTGATGGAAATGGAGCTAAATCAAAATTCTTCCAGGAAATTTGCCAATCATTACTACAAAGTTTCAAAAATAACATTCAAAGCCACTAGCTCTGATTAAGTTGCTTACTCTCTTGCTTTTTAGGGATAACTTTTAGTGTCTTCCTGTTTCTAAGTGTTTTCAGTTATTGAAATTTGCTTAAAAAGCTGAAGTTTGGGTGTTAAGTATGTTGAATTTTTTGCTTAAGGAATTGTAACTGATTTGGAATAATAGGCAACAAGAGTTAGAGCACTCATTTATAAAATGCTTGATGTCATTGTGAGACACTTAGGTTGACTTAAAAGTAAACATTTCCCCAGTCTGATTGATGATGGGTAAAAGGAGAAAGAGCTTCTTGACAGTCTAGTATTTTATTTTGTTCTGTTTTGTGTACATCAGCTTTGTTACAAAAGTTTTCTTATCTTCTTACTCTATCTTTGTGTGGTAAAAACAGCTCTTTTAAGTTCATTATTTTATTTCAGAAATTATTCAGGAAATTCAACATTCATTTTCCCTGCAATAAAAAAAGTAGTAATGTTGCCAAACAATTTAAAGCATACTGTTCCATCAGAAGCATTGCTTTAATCTCCATCAGGGTCTATTTTTAAAACTGGAAGTTGAGCCCAGCTGGTGTGGCTCAGTGGTTGAGCATCAACCTATGAACCAGGAGATTGAGGTCCGATTCCAGGTTTCAGCTCGATCCCCAGCAGGGGTCGTTCAGGAAGCAGCTGATTCAAGACTCTTTCTCATCATTGATGTTTCTATCTCTCTCTCCCTTCCTGCCCTCTGAAATCAATAAAAGCATAGTTTAAGAAAATAAATAAATAAAACTGGAGGTTGATCTCTTCCTACACCTGCTAGTTAAGATCTTTTCCTGAGTGATATTTGCTTGCAGACTCTGTTTTGTGACCACTGTTGTTTTTAAAGTAAACTTCTGTTGAAATATAGCATCCAT